>NC_051123.1:12956048-13009580 GCF_014839805.1 Manduca sexta
TCAGTAAAGCAAAGAAAGAAAATAAAAAAATCTCAGTAATACCATAATCAATAATCAACAATTTCGTGTCTCCAATCTGCCAAGTGCTTATAAGAATGAGGTGACACAAATTAAGTAATAACTACAAAAATAATACCATCAAAGAACGCAAGACAATGAACAATAACGATTCACAAATAATGAGCGATTTTAAAAACAACGCACAGTTCTACAAGAACTAAAAGTCCGTGGCAAAACAACGATAAAAACAGCCGCTATAATCGTTACAACGTTAATAATAACGGTTATAATCGTTATTTTATCATCTGTACCCTCCGAATCTGTTATCACATCGTTATTCGTTCCCTATATATAACTGCAACATAAATTAACTAAACAAACACTAATTTACAATCTAGACGGGTGTGTAGTTGCCAACTGGTTTGTAGAAGATCTGACCGGTGACAACTCTGCGAATGATCTCTTTGAGAAGTAGTTTCTTCTCCTTCTTGATTTTGCTGAGGAATCCTCTGTTTTCATTCGCCCTCCGGGACAAGTAGGGAAGGACTTCGACCACTGGGCCGTATGGAACGTACTTGTAGGCGGAGTAGCCGGCTTGGCCTGCAAATAAATTAATAAATAAACCTTTAGAATACTGGATTGTTTTTAGTACCTTTACTCCTGATTGGCGTATTATTGCAATCTTACATTTGTTCGTCAAAACTAATGTCCTTTGGACACGACCATTTAAAACGAGCAGACGACCGCCGCTTTCGTTGAGTCCGTTATCGACGCGTATTAGCAGAATGTATGTTTATATGGATACGAAGGCTAATAAACGCGCTTTAAACGTACGTTTGCGCATCGTGTGCAAATGGTTGAACTTCTGCCGAATGCTTTTGAGCTTGCTGAGCGTCTTGATACCGTTTAATGTGCATCGTCAGATCTTTTAAAAACGTCGTGTGACAAAACTTTATAAGTACCTATAGCATCGTTATCATAGTATGTCATCAGTGTACAATTACATTTTGTAACCAAACTGCCACTTAAGTACTTTAGACACTGCTATTTATGGCAGTGTTAAAGCAACGTTGAAGCCAGTTTTGTTTATCCAACCCGGCCGGTTATAGAAAACCTTTGCCTTATTGGAAACTGGCATGAAATTCCAGACTTTTTATCATAATCAAATTTGGTAATACCCCACCTCTCCCATCATAAGTCGACCGGTGATGATCCGAAGATAGTGATAGACATCGATGACCATTACCATAACATGAGTAACTGCCGGTAGGCAATGGCTTGGCTGTGTCCCTGGAATTCCATTATTCCATGAGCGGCAAATGCTGCTTACCATCAGGCACACCGCTTGCTCGTTTACCTACTAAGGAAATAAAAAAGAAAAAAGACATACCGAGCGGGAAGGTGATGTGGTCACACATGCCCAG
Organism: Manduca sexta; assembly: GCF_014839805.1. Lineage (NCBI taxonomy): Eukaryota > Metazoa > Arthropoda > Insecta > Lepidoptera > Sphingidae > Manduca > Manduca sexta. Next base: position 12,957,473 of record NC_051123.1, read on the forward strand.
CAGCTGCCCGAAGCAGACCACCTTGTCCTCCGGCTTGATGTTATGCTCCTTCATCAGCTGGATGGCGTACCGAACAGTGTCCTCGTTGTGGGAGGCCACCATGATACCGAGGCGGTCTTTCTGCTCACCCTGGTAAGAAAATTAAATATTGAAGACGAACTCCGCGAATCATAGTATCAGATATATTTAATGTAAGTAGGTTAGAAAAATGACATATCAATATTGAGAATCAGGGTATGGAAAGCAAATTTGATATTGGAGATATAGACTTTGAGTACCATTAGGTCATATTTTATTTAATCAAAGGCGATAAACCATTAAAACATCCAGTGATATTTACTGTCTCACAAACAATATTCATAAACACTGAAGTACGACTTCTGGTTATGAGGCAGTCGTAAAATATAAAAACCAAATTGTACATGTTATATTTGTTACAAAGTAGAACAAGGATGAAAATTGGAGAGTCAGTGATGATAAGAAAGACCCTACAAATAATAAAAATGTTAATGATACCGATGGCGTTGATTCTAATGCTGATGATGGCGACGATAATTTGATTGATACATACCTTAACTCGGCTAAGAATCTCTTTAAGGCATTTGTGGAAGGAGGCGGTGGTGGCGTCGACGTTCTCGCAGGTCGGGTCCTCGTAACCCATCGCCGCAGCTCGGGCGCGCTCCTGAGAACACAAAACCATTAAGAACCTTACATACATTATTATAAATGCGAAAGTCTGTCTTTATGTTGAAAGTTGACCGGAGGTACGTCTCTCATATATGAGAGTCCACTGCAATGTCTTTTTCTGCCGCCAAGCAGCAGTATGTAGTCACTATTGTGTTCCGGTTAGAAGTACTACATTGTAGCCAGTGTACCTACTGGACATGATAAAACTTGACATCTCATGTCTCAGGATGGCGAGCGCGTGGAATACCAAACAACACTTTATAATTCAAGGTGTCGGATGGTGTCTCTGCTGTTTACGGGCAGTCGTATCGTTTACCATCAGGCGAACGGCAAGCTAGTCTTGTCATTCAAATCAATAAAAAAAAACCTCCCCTTCTTGGAGGTTAGAATATTTGAATGCATGTTTTGAAGTTTAGGATATTTGAATTATACATATTTTCATGTTTGGATGTTCATGAGACGCAAATACACAGAAGGACCCTGACCTGAAATAATATATAAGGTGCTTTTTATTTTGGCTAGGTACACAATATTATTTATATCCGGGATAGGGCATTCACGCAGGCGAGTCGTTAGCAAGACCTAGTTTGTTACTAATTACAAACGCTTAACCATTTATAAATAATACATTTTACAATGTAGTTCAAATATAATAGCGACTAGCGAGAGTCGTAAATCCCTGGCCGGTCGCCAGAAATATGCCGACCTGTCTAACTGGATAGACATTGGCTGACCCCGGAAAATAGCCCGCCAGAATGTGTCACTACCCACTAGCGAATTCTTAATTAAGAGTGCAGGGAGTAAAATTTCGTTTCAGTCTTTCCATTGGAGAAAATACATCTGAGTTATTTTAAAATCGAATAAGATATTTGGCCATGCATTAATAATATTCGAAAAGAAATGAGGCAGTAATTCAAATTTCAAATATTGCTACGTGCAAGAGTAGGCGTAGAGATTCGACCACTACCACTGTAAGCCAGGATCAACGGTGGCATTTATGACACCGAGCAGTGAAGCTCGGTGAGTCTCAGGGAAAACTAATATGTCATTATCCCGCAACGAAAGATTAGGCGTAGATTGGGGATATCACTCCATCTCTTTTTTCGTACGTATCGTAATGCCCGCTGACGTCAAGTGCAAGTATTTCGTTCCTTTTCTATTTGTTGACACTCAACCCTACACCTAATTTCCATAGCTTATAACTTGTGGATATTACACAAGATTACAATGATTTATTCTGTTTTTATAATTTATACAACGTACATATTTTATAAAATTTATAAATAAAAATAAGGAAAATATTAATATGCCACCAGGCTTGCCATTGATATTATTACTTAACTCTAAGCGTTGAAGTTAGTTATATATCAATCCAGTTGTAAGTACATTAGTTGCACCTCTGGCCAACTCATCGAGCATGAAGTTATCATCTACAGTATATCTAATGCAAATGACTATTATTTTATAGATAAGATGTGTGTATACAAGCGCATCATTGGACGTCCACCTGCAAGGACTTCCTCTGATGAAAGTACTGAACTCAATGAATGCAGAACTCTACCAAAAAATTGGTGAAAAATTTTGGAAGGCCTATATTTAGTTGTAGACATCCTATAGCTGATAATGATCATATTAATTATTACCTGTTCAATGTAAGCGCCCCTCACAAGCTTGGCGCCCCAGTAGAAGTTCTGACGCTGCGCCTGCTCAAGATCTGTTAAGATCTCGTTGTAAGTATTCTTCAGGTAGGTTTGGTAAGTGTTGAACACTAGGAATTTGTCCTGCGAAGAAACGTGTCTGTATAATATTTACTACTAGGGATAATATCTTATCGGATGTTATATACTAGAGATGTTATGTTAGACACGTTAACTAAGACATGTCGGCATTCTTCTCCCTCTTACAGAGCTTAGAGGTTTCCTTTCAAAATAGAGTTAAAAAAAGCTGAAAATTTTGTTTAGATCGGATATTTACAAAAATTGCCAAAATAACTGAATTACTATAGAAAAAGATTTATCTCTTCATGTTAAAAAAATGACTTCAGATGGCATCAACTCAAATTTCCAAAACACCAACCTTATTATATCTCCTCATCATCTCAAGACAGATCCTGGATATGGCCGGCTGGAAGTACGTCTGTTCCGCATCGATCATGATCCTCACATCCGCGTCGTTTGCGATCTGGATGATGTGGTTCAGCCTGCGCAACATGTTCCTGAACATCTCCTCTTCTTTGGTGGAGATTTGTGAGATCAGCCGACGCATTTGACCGGTTTTTGGATCAGGCACGCGGAACGAGTCCGATAGATTCATGTCTTCATCTAGAATGTTCGACCAAGGGAACAGATGGACGATACTGCAACAATTCATGAAAATAAGCAATCATAAAAAGCTAAAACATGCAGCCTGCACTTTTTAGAGTCAGGTGCGGGTCAGTCACTTTTTTTTTTCGAAGCTATAACCAATTTGTTATGTTGATATGTTAGTGAACTTCGCTTGTACGGCCGAAGTCAGAAAACTCTACTTTTTCAAATTTAGAAATATATAACTTCGGTTCATGATGATAATATAACCCTATACCTATTTTGTATGCAGAGATACTACGTAAAGGGAGCAGCAGGGAAAGAATGCAAGAAAGTAGCGTTAGGAGACGGCCATTAATATTATTTACTCTACTACTCCACGCTCCTTTCTCCCTAATCGCTTACATCTTGCAGAATGAACTAATACTAGTGCGAAGAGTATGTAAATTTAACTAATATAATGGCAGTGGGCAGATTAATTTCTTTGTTCTTATCCCTCATTATTGTAAACTAATGGGGCGACTTGTACATAACTTACATGTTCTAAATATCAAGCTAGAACTCGACCTAAACGGGAAAGTTCTGGATCTATAAGACCCAGAAAGTTTTTATTTATCTTCACTACATATATAGCAAGTATATAGCCTACATCGTTGGTAACTGTATAGTTAATCACCTTCCACGTATCAAAAATGTAATTAAATATGTACCCACTAACCGCATAACCTGATTTTTCTGGTCTTTTAACTAAAGTAAGATTGCGTTGTCACCGAAGATGTAAAATGTAGTATTGTTATACGGAATACGTAGCAAGACTATCAACATGTTACATTACCAGTATAATTTCCACTGGAGCTGCGCTAAGCGATGCTTGTAAAATTAATTTATTCTACTGGCGAATTTATTTAACGCACCGCAACTCCCTCAAACATCTGCATTAGATTCGCATTTTGTGGTAAACTGTACATAGGTACAGTCAACGGATTACATAAAGCAAAAGACGCTTGCTCGTTTACCTACTCTAGTATAAAAAACATTGACAAGTGGGTACATATTAATTCACATTTCTGGTACACGCTAGTGATGATGAACAATAAACACTTGAAAACCACAAATGAAGTTAGATAGTGAAGCGATGTGATCCAGCGCCTAATGGATAGCCAATGGAAAGCAACATTCACAATTCAGCCCTTACAAATAATAAACGTGTCGCAACTGACCGGTCCCACGGGAATAGGTGAAGAACGCTGAAAATAAATTGAACTACCTTCATCTTTTCATTGGTAATGAATGATCAATCATAATGACATGCATCATTTTTTTACTGCCTAATTATGCCAAGGTTTTTTCTAATTATTCCTAAAACCAGCGTGCCATGACAAAGCATGCTAATTTTATGTGTGATTAAAATCAACAATGGCTTTGATATTTTATGAAAATAAAGTTAAATATATAAAATGAATAAAATGGAATGCATTACTCATGATGGTCTATAGGCTATGTTTAAATAATTATAATAAGTATCTTCCTTTATTCTCTAATAGTGGAGAAGCAGACAGTGGTAATGTAAACAAATAGAGTCCGAAACATATAAAAGATTCCCGATTCCACCGTCACCAGAATCCCACAGGTATTTTATGAGCGGCCAAACACAAAGTTCTTAAGCTATTTATCACCAAACAATGCTGCCCAATTACTCGAACAGCTATCATTCTTAGAAATATTGTACGAACATTATTCACATTTTATGGAAGGACGCCTGTCCACACATAATAGCAACGACGCTCAACACTTTAAATATAAAACACTGTATACTAAATGTTAAACAGTGAAGAAAGAAAATGAAATGCAAAACCATAAGTTAGGACCTTGCACCGCGAGAGTCCGTCGTTACTGTTTCAATACCGAAAATTAGTTTAATTTCAAACCCATCATAATTCCTAACACTCAAATGATTTAAATACATAAGAGTTAAATTTGACTGTTATCATCTATGTAAAAGCCTTTAAAACTTCATTATTTAACTCACAGCTAGCATGTCTTAGGTTTTAATATCGACATCAGTGTGTGGCCGCTCTGGTATCATCCCAACTCACCCTTCCTTGTCCGATGTGATCTTCTTCATGAACTCCTGGACCTCTGGCTTGTTCTTGTGGTCGCCGAAGTACCTCTGGAAGTCCTCGATGGTCTTGTGATGGGTGAGGACGTTGCCAGTGCCTCCGGCTATCTGCTGCATGTAGTTTCGAGCGCGCATGATCACTTCCGACAGTTGCAGCTGAAATTAATGCGTATTTTGTGGAATGATAAACCACTGCTGAGGGATACGTAAATGTAAACTTTGATGCTTTCAAATCCTTCCTAAAAGAATTTAAGTTCATCCATGCTAAATTTAAATCTACTTATCCTACTTACTTAGTCTAATTACCTCTACTGATCTCTATTTAATAAATTTTAAATGGTTATACTATTTAGTAAAATATTGCTGGAAGAAGCTAGTCCAAAGCAAGATTCTAGATCCGAATTTGACAATGATAATCGCTATCGTAAGCTATTCAAATTATGAAGAACTGTAAGAAAAGCCTTTTGCTGTATTAAATTATTTTTATCCCTCTATTTTATTGCCGTTTTATCATAGACAAAGCAATTTGGATTACAGCCAAAATACGTCAAAGTAAGGCTTCTATTCTTTGCAATTGGCAACGTTCCAAAGGTTTAAAACACAGAAAATATCGGACAGAGGTGTTGAAAGGCAATCGTGGTGCGAAAATCGTATATCAACAATGAAATTAGGATCTTTTCATTGTTGGACTTTTGGACTTTTGGATTTTTAGACTTGTAATGGGGTTCGAGGTATAAAACCCCTGGAGTAATAAATTATCTGAGCGAATATTCGATTCCGAAACACCATTGCGAAACACACAATAAGTTACAAGTGAATAAAATTGAGTACGAAATACATAGGCTCGCCTTAATCACATTGGACGAATATAAACTCAGTTAAGTGTGCGAGCAAAAGTAGCGTTTCCACTGGCATATATTATGATTTAAGTCACATCATCATCATCAGTCACATAAAATCCACTGCTGAAAGTTTTCGACATGTCGTAAGCGAACTGCATCCAGCGCGTTCCTGCAACCTTTATCAAGTTGTCTGTCCACCTTGCAGGTGGACTCCAACGCTGCGTTTGCCGGTAAGTCTTATCTATGTCACCAACATAGTTGAATACCGCAACACGGTCAGGGAATGTTAATAGTTGAACTTACAAGTAATTGCGGTCTGCCAAGCGCAGTCAACTTGACCGCCATCAGTCCAGTGCTCTTGGTAATTCCTGGAACATTGAACGTTAGAATAAAACATTTAATATGTACACTGTAAAAAGTTTATACAATTAAAAGTGATCGTGATCAATATTGCATTAAATTGCTTTAATTTATACGGATTTCAACCCGACGGGTGGAAAGGTTTCTGAACTGATTCTTATCTACATCATTTACACAAAAAATCTATATCTACCTATTGAAGCTACATAATCGTAGGATACATTATTGATAAAAGAAAAAATTTTGTAAGAGACTAAGCCATATCTTAACGGAAATACAAAACAATCATGGTAAAGAGAGCTATGCACAATATTTACCTGCTACAGCATCAATACTCTTGAGGAATGCTTCCATGTTCTTCTCGCAGGAAGCCTCGTTGAGGTAGAAATATGTGCGCGCGCTGGTCACCTTGTATCGCCTGTCCGCGAACCGCTGCTCCACGTGGTACTGCTTCAGCTGGCCCTCCTCCTTCTTGTCTCCATAAGCCGAGATCGACGCGCTGTTGGACATTCATAGTATCACGATTGTTCCTTTAGGGGTAGGCAGTGGTAATTCATTCATATTATTCGCGAATGTTCGGTCCCGCGTAGGATGTTGTTCGAATTTAACAATTTTATTTATTACCTTTGTAAGACATTGTTGGAATTTTAAATTTTATTGACGTAGAAGCCGGCGGTCTACGTAAGTGGCCGCGGATATATGTATTTAGTAGAACCAAGGCCTACGTGTCGCGGAATATTTTCGTTCAACTTTGATTCATTCATATTTCATAGCTGATTAAATTTTCATTCATTTTGACAATAAATAGATCTACTAACGCAATAATCGATATTGGAAAAGGGCAAAGTCGTGAAAAATAGTTACATTATTAAATTTATAAGATGTTTTATACAACTCAGAAACAACACGAGCATGTAACTTTTCTGATGTAGAATTGCCCGGCCGCCTATAAAAATTATAATAAATAGTCTGATAATAAGTAAGCTACGAGTATATTTCTGTTATTTTATGCACAATCCGAAAACAAATACTAAAAATCAAAACCATTTTGTAATTTCATAAGGTTTTTGTATTACACAATCCAATATTTACGTCAACAGTAATGATAATGGTGCCATAACTAATTATTGCAACAATAAATGGCAAAACCCAATATGAATATATTTATCCATTTATCCTATAAAGTTGAACGCCTAATTAAAATTCTGGAATAACCGTAGGTATATCAACCATGACAATCTTATTAAAACTTTGGACAAATTAAAATATTATGCATAAGTATGTTTAAAAAAACATAATTTGAGACATCTCTAGTCTCTACAACCATTTACACACAAAAACAAATTCATAAATAAAAGTTGCGCCAATCATACGATGCACCTTTCATCCAAAACCGATCTTAAACATCTAGCAACGCGGAAATAAGCTATTGACCTACCAAATAGCTCAGTGACTCAGAAATCCGTCTGAAATTTGTCACTTTCGCTCTCAGTCTTGGCAAGTGTGAGCCACGCGATGCTAACGTGCAATTTAGCCAATTCAAACCCAATTAAAACCGGACAGAGCACAATTTCTTTTGACATTGAACGTGTTTTTTCTATGTTATATAGATCTGGGTCAGGCGATCACCGATGTTATTTTCATTACTCCACTTTCTCTTCGTCGTGCCAATTATAAATGTATTTTGTACGAAGTTATTGTGCGAATGTTGGCCAAATACAATAAGATCAAAAATATAGTTTTACTGAAGTCTAACTAGTTTTGGGTTACTGAACTCATACTAAGCCAATATTTTAGGGAACCTAATTCAGCAAAAACCGAGTTTAGATTAAACTGTATATACACCCTGTATAAATAATTTACTTTTGAAATTACTTTTACCCTATATGGACTATTTACCTGTACAACAATAAAAATGTACCTTTACGTGAAAATGGCACCCAAATCGATCGTAAAGTAAGACGGCCATTAGTATTTAACACTTATCATTGGTTAGATTGCAAGTGCAAAGGCCCCTTGCTATCTCTCTCGCACGCTATACTATAAAAGCGGTGACGTCACGCCAAAGATCGGCCGATATTTTTCTATTGTTCCACCCGATTTAGCACACCTATATCTGCTAGGAAATGATTACATTTTACCCAAATCCACGTAAGCAAATCGTGAATTGTTAACAAGAGGAAAGCGTATATAAGTTACAATAAATCTAAAATAATGCAATTTAATCAAACTTGTTTATATCGTTAATCATTATTAAAATCTATATTAATATATAAAGTTGAAGAGTTTGTTTGTTTGAATGCACTAATCCGAGAAACTACTAAACAAATGTTTTTTTTTTGTTTACTAATAGGAAGCTACATTACTCCTGAATGTCATAGACTACTTTTTTTATCCTGGGAAAATATTCATCACGGAAAAAATTTGGACCCGAAAGGAACCGCAGGCAAATAACAAAATAAACGCAATATTAATTACCGCAGCCGTCTAATGACGGGTTTAAGAATAGAATTCTACGTTTCTATATAAATATAATTGATAAGGCAACTCTGACGCCATTCATTCGTGCGCGAGATCAAAAGAAACCTTATTGCGGAGATAACGAATTAGAAACCACATCGCAACATCATACGTCATGAAATGCGAACATGCATAAATAATATTATCAGCCCTGTATAAATTGAAACTTAACTCATAATTTTCCTCATTCAAATACCGCCATTTTAACGATCCCAATCTGTTGTTTAGATCTATTTCAAAATTGGACCAATCAGAACAAAGTATTTTTGACATGCTCACAAATGAGTTATTTTGATTGGTTCATCGTCGGAATCGGATTGGAGATTGAGATTGGGATCGTTTATTAAAAACAGCCGATAGTCTTTGATAGTTGATAGTTTTTTGATAGTCTAGATCTTGATTTGTCATGAATCTACTACCGCTTCTGAATATTTTATCGCTATGAGGAAGCGGCTCAAGTAACTCCTTCAGCAATACGATCTGTCAAAATACGAGTATATTTGTTCGCGGCTTCGCCCGCGTGAAAGAATTTTCCGGGATAAAAGTTCGCTATATATTTTCCCGGAATATAAAACCTATAACCTTCCCAGAATCTTAAACTATCTTCATACTAAGTTTCATAACAATCCGTTCAGTAGATTTTGAGAAAATCGATAACATACAGACTGAAAAGGGGACTTTGTTTTATAATATGTATAAATGTGATGTATTAATGCAAGTGATAGTACTCTACTTAATTATATATATCAATTAATATTTTTATATATATAATTTATTATACTATCACATTACTGAGCACGTATCTTTTCTACTAATGAACCGGTTTGCTTCGATCTAATGTCATCACCCAAATCCAATACTTACCTGGACGGCAGAGGGAAACTACGTATCTAATAGCAAACCTCGCTCCTAACACTACCTGGTAATGATAAACACAGTGTAGGTATCTATAGTGAAAAATAAGCACAACATGTTTGTACTTATTTGAATGATAAAAACATATTGTTGGTAGACATACATTATTTATAAATTATTATGGGGACCTCTTCCTGTTGGTATATTTTATAGCTCCTGTGTAAGCTAATTGTTCAAGATATTGTTGCATTTAAAATGTGTAATTAACGAAGTAACTAAAAACATACGTGATTAAACATATATTTACCGTACACCCGTTCGTTAAACAAAAAATTAAATTTACCTACGAAGAAAAAACGAACATTCTTGAACCAAGTTATTTTCGTACTACGCATTTCAACCTACCAAAACTCACTGTACGATGTCTTGCATTTTATACTGTATACAAGCTTGAAGGCATGTTAATTCTATAGATGAGATGTTATGGAGATAACACATTCTTTTTTTAAACTGATGTGAGGACTAGACAGTATGCTCATGCGCATAAACGATAACATCACTCAGAAACCTGGGTCTGGGATCGGTCGGTAATTAGTATACATCCTATCAATGGCGAATGGTCCATGTAACCCGATTCCTGCCGGCTTCCCTTTATTTAGAATGTAATTATATTTAAACCGATTTGCAACCCGCATTTATGCATATTAATACCTATATGTTGCGTAGGGTTCCCTTATGAAAAAAATCATCTTTCGCCACTGCATCCTACTGGACTACTATGCAGTCTGTATTTCTAGCGATCGAAGGATGGGCCACACCTGTCGCTTTTATTAAAAACTAGTTTTATTCGCGGCTTCGCCTGCGTGCAAAACTTTATGCGTGATAAAAGTCCCGCTGTACATTTTCCTGGGATAAATGTAGCCTATATCCACTGAATTTCAAACTTACACCAAATTTCGTCGAAATCCATTCGGTCTTTTTTGAGCTTATAACGCTCAGATATGGCTGGGGACTTTGTTTCATAATACGTAATGATAAAGGCGGTTATCGTATACCCTCACGCCTCATGCCAATAAATAGTTGCTGGCAAAGAAAATTCGCTCATCACAACCCATATACTCGCTAGACCATTCCAATGTTAACTTTATTTACATCGTCCCAAAACAAACAATCGTTTTGCATACCGGCTCTTATAAAAATAGCCAGATCCAAACACCGGTCACGCATAGTGTTCGAATCGCCTCACACTGTCAAGAATAATGAATATTGATCAGCCCACGCGTTTTTTTTACTCTCAGCTACGGAGCACGTGGTTTTGTGTATAATGCGATAAAGTATCGAGGTATGAGAGGCGTACGATAATCTCTACAAGCATATAAAATGGCCGTTAATTGAAACTAGCAACCGCAATGAATTAACACCAATGGCGCCAACACTATTTAGAGTCTAAAGTCAATAATCCGTCTAAACTTTAGAGGGTTTATTGTTTTATTAAGAACCAGTTTACATACTGGTACCACACGGTACTTACTGTCAGCTGTAGTCAGGGGCGTAGCTTCCGCCGTATTAGCCGTATGAGTAATACGGGGCCCCCGAACTTTGGGGCCCCTCTTGGTCCACACCTATATTAAATTAAGCAGGCACCTAAAACTTCGCACTGCTCTGAAGGGCCCCCAACAAATTTAGACATAGGGCCCCGCTATGGCAAGCTACGGTACTGGCTGCAGTATAAACAATTTTGCGTAATTTTTATTCTCATAGAGACTGTTGGACATTGAAATAAAACTGGTTTTCGGATTTTATCGCGGTTTTTATGTAGTTTTAATTTTATTCCCGAAGTTTCGAATACTGCATTCATGGTCACGAGGCGACTGACGTTTTTGCGTGTGATTATTAATAAAAAAACAATCGTTGACTTCTTAAATTATACTACAAAATACTATTAAAGCTTAATATTCAAACCAAACAGTTTTTATCATCTTATTACAACAGCGTTTACTAACGTAACAACATCCAATTAACGGCAAATAAATTAGACTGAAGTGTAAATAAATCGTAAAGAAACAAACAGATTTTTGTACAGGCCAATTCCTCGTCTGGTTGTCTGTGGTTCATGGCATTCTGCCAGCAAAAACCCAATAAAGTTACGCAATGTCATGTATCGTTGAATTCTACTATAGAAATCGCTTACTGTTTCTTTAAAGTCTCATGGTTTCGAGAGAAATCGTCTTTTATGCTATAAATATTAAAGATAAAAATAGAAAGGTCGTATGGACAACTATAAACTATAAGTTCCGATGGGGTTGGCATGTTCCTATGGATAAAACCCCGAAATAAATATAGGAAAAAATAAACTATGAACTAAGTATTATTTCGTGAATCAACATCATAATTAATTATAACTATGTAATTTTGAAAACTCTAAATTATTACTTTAAATGCAATTTTAAAGATAAAAAATATATATCTTTAACATCCATTTAATATGAAGAAATTATTTCGTAAAACATAATTTTACTTGAATAATACAAAAAGCCATAAAAATATTTGAATTATGGAATCGTGTACAATAAAAATTGTAATTATAATTTAATTGCTTGTAAAAAATATTACTTTTATTTATAAAAACGAAACACGAATAAGACTCAATTTCATAGAGTATCATGGGCTCCGGGAGGGGGGTGGAAGTAGCACGACCCCAAAAATTAATCACAAAATATATAAGGCGCTGAATAAATCTATAATAATGGGAACTATTGACCATAAAGGTTTTAATGTGATATAGCATTTTCACAAAGCCGGACGGTTTGAATTAGAAAGAAAAAACCTAATGATATTATGTAATATAGAGTGCAGGTGCATATGCACCTCCCTAAAACTAATTTTGGCGGCGTCCATGTAGAGTATAAATAACTTCAAAGTTAGTCTATTAAAACCCCAAAGTGTTTTGCGTTGAGCATTATCCATACCAAAATAACACTGTCAGACCACATTTAATTATGATGAATAATATGTACAGTGTACACAGCTTGAGTCGCAATTTTCGTAAACAAACAAGCAACATTGTCTTATGTTGATACCGAAATTCTACGACGGCACGTATCGCGTGATGTACGAAAACGTTGGCTAGGAATCATATTTACTACAAACATGTTTGCAACTAAAATTATGAAAACAAATGATCGTGGTACTAATAATAAATCCTTTTTTATCTTTTTTTTTTGTTATATTTAAACTACTACAGTATTTCAAAACTAATAAAAATGTATCTACTTAATTATTTATTAAATTTTCAAAAAAGGAACGCTATATCGCTTACCAGTGACGTCACTGGTATTTTGGTGAGCGCGTGCGAAAGAGATAGCAAAATTCTTTGATGCAATGAATTGCTGTTCACTATACAATACTGATGCCCTTAACGCATAATATCTAATGTTATTTACTTTACCATACAATATCAAACATAGAAAACCGTCTATTGAAACAAGCAGTAAATCGTGACTAAATTACTGATCGAAGACTAAACTAATCGATGTAGCCGCAGAGATATTTCACGCTACGTTGCTTCACAAAAGAATATTCACACAAGTTACGCTAAGACGTTACAATATACATAAATTCAATGTCAAATAATAATGATCGACTTACAATGTCTGACTGAGATGTGAGGTAGTGAAAGATACGTGTTTACTACATGAGAACTGAGAAATAAAGAAAAAAGGAACCCGGTCAAAACAAGGTCTTGTAAGTTTCTTGGTCCGTGCTTAATTAATTCCATTAGTTTCTCACTTGTCAAACTGCCACTGAAATAAGGCGAAATCAAAAGTTTAAATTATGAATATCTGAGTATTTAAAATTTGGGTACCCCCTAGGTCTAGTATTTTTATTACATATTCCAATCGAGAATAAAGTTCGGTCGCAGCGCGCCCGTATTGTTTTAACCTATCGTTTTAATGCAAGTGCATAAACGGCAATGGACTTAGTCCATTATAATTTAAAGAGTAATAAAATACGTTGCACACATTGTATTACTTATTACACTCTCAGAAAATAATTTACGTAACTGCTCGCCAGTGGCATAACGTCAATACAAGCCGATTCCTACCGGGTTACCTTTTGCCAATTAATTAAAAATAATAAAATAAAAACATAATAATATAACTACAATAATAATAGTATATTAAAACAAATAATCTAATATTTATTCATTTGTCAGTTGTGCGATGTCTTTGTCTTATTTTTTGGAAATGACGTAAAAAAACATGTGTGCGTGTGTATGATTTGATTTCAATAATTTAGAATGTATAATTAGTGTTTGTTGTGGGTTATTATTTTTTGTTGGACTCTTTCAAGTAATTTCTTTTACAAAAATATATTTTGAAAATAAACGAATGTACTTAGACATCTTTAGTCCGTGATTATAATTTTTAATCAGTACCTTCTTATGTTATTCTTGTTTAAAATGAATATATCAGTGTAATTAATTAAGTTATTAAGTAAACTAAGTACAATATAAGTACAGTAAACCTGGTAATATTTAAATTTAATAACAATTCTTGTGATATTATTTATTTTTGTGCATACTTTGAGTCTTTATAAGTCTGATTTAATAAACTATTTGCATTTAAATATCCTCCATACTGAACACAACAGCAACAACAATTAAGTACCCACACAATAATGCTTGGCAGTAAGAACAGACAAAACAGTCTCACCTACCCTATGTTGCACATTGAGACCGTATATTATGCTATAATAACAAGAAAATAACGTTTATTTGGGGCTTTTACAAACTTATACCTACATCTAAACTAAAACCTATAACAAAACAAATATTAAACCATTCAGGATCCTATGAAAATTCACAAAAAAAAATACCGTGCAAATAAAACTTGAGGTAACAATAGAATCTATGGGAAGAGGAATTGATTAAACATCTAACGGGCTAGGAAGCGTGCATCAGAAAATAACCAGGTAACAAATAGGAACACTCATATATATTCAAAGAGTTCTTAGATTATATAGAGCGAACATTGGCAAAATTGTCCTACAAAAATTTTGCGCACATGCGATGATTACTCGATCTACCGTGAAGTAGCAAAACACCTATGTAAATAATTCATAATTTTTCCATTTGTTTTAATGCGCATATTAGTAGATTTTCTGTAAATATATTATTTTTGTAATAATATCTATGAATGCTGTGGCTTCTCACACGGACATTTCAAATAAGACAACCACTTATTACCAATTGTATTAATTTTTTGAATTTCAAATTACGTCCTGATGCTGTAGACCATAACTAACCATACTGTTTAATGTCTTTGTATCTAGTTAATATAATAAATAATATTACATTTCAATGTTTAATGGTGCATTCACGGATTGCCTATACCAGGACCAAAGTTCGATGACAGGCCGCATTTCTACATTACTAACTACGTCACCGACATGTATATCAATATTAATTATAAAAAATGTATAAACCTTTTAAAAAAAAAAAATCCTCGCATGTAGTTTTATGATACTTAAACAGAGCGAGAACTTATAAAATAAATTATAAGTTTCAGGAATAAAAAGAAATCGTCGATTAAACTGTATAAATAACAATAATTTGAAAAACATTTCACAATTTAGCAATCAACATGGCGGAAATACGTGTCCTTAGTTCTTATGGCATCTGTTACGTAACAACATGTGACCGAAGTTACCTAAAGGTTGTTCACAACATTATCACAACAATGCAACCGTGTGCGGCGAAACGCGGCAAATCACGAACCAACACAATCAGTTGCTAACCGAGAGACAAACGTGGAAACTCCGTGAAATATTACAATTTAAATACGACCTCAGTGTTTACGGGCGTATTTTTTTTAAATCATCAATGTAAATGACCACAATATTAAAATTTATTCAGGAAAAAAATCTATTTGAGAGTGGCTTGAAATTATGAATACAAAGATGTCTCTGATTGTATACCAAATTTTGTAATGTAAAATTAAATAAGTAATATCGTGCAACAATTAGTGAATATACGTGGTAAAATTATGATTTCTTATGTTTACGCGAATTTTAAACATGAAAATTAAACTATTTTTCGGATTTTATCGCGGTTTTTAATTTTTTCCCTACGTTTTAAAGACTTTGCAGCCTTCGTGGTCACGGGGGGACTGAGATGTTAGCCATCCGCAAAGTAAAAGTTACAATATCTACCAACATTTTACAATTATACAATTTTTTTGCTGTTGGCGGTCCGATCTACGCAGTATGAGCTCTCGTGGTCAAATTACTTTGCGAATCAAGACTTATAGATTCCTTGGTTTAAAATTTTAGCAAATCCACACATCAACAAGATAAAATGTAAATAAACCGATTATCCTTGAATAGAAAAGCCATTAAAAACACCTTTTTTGCAATTCAAATTCAACCCATTGAGAAAATATTAAATTATTTCGATCAGCCCTGACCTTGATCAGTGTCATGAGCGTGCATTAATAACGTACTATTTTTAACTAGTGTCGATTATACACACACATCTAAAAAAAAACGATTATCAATTCATATTTCAGGAATTA
The DNA here is from genome assembly GCF_014839805.1 of Manduca sexta. NCBI lineage: Eukaryota > Metazoa > Arthropoda > Insecta > Lepidoptera > Sphingidae > Manduca > Manduca sexta. Next base: position 12,973,734 of record NC_051123.1, read on the forward strand.
AAAGGTCTCAGATTTGTTACAAATGTTACCAATTCTCAAAAAATACCTTTTTATTTTAACCAACTTAAAAAAAGGAGCAGATTCTCGACTCAACTGTATTTTTTTTATTAATATTCCAAGGTCACTCAATTGGTCTGAATGTTTAGTGCCGGACGACTGTTATTCTAAATGATATATTTTTTACACCAAATAACTCAATACCTCTCAAAGAACCCTATGTTTATTATGCCTTTGACCATCATAAGAGTGTAATATTTTATAAAAACTAAATTTGCACCTAGCAACCAATAAAATAGACGATTTATAAAATGTACAGACCTCCACAATTCTTTAAACTAATAATTTCATATGTTTTGTAATATGGACCACTATTTCATATGTTTGCGCGCATGTTAGAAATATTTTTTTTTTTTTTTATTTTATGGCGGTTTTTATATTATAATTTTCTCCTGGCTTTTCGAAGACTACAGCCTTCATGATTACTAAGCGGAGTAAAGGTTCGCCCGAAAAGTAAAATTTACAATATCTAAATTTTATTTCACCTACATTTTATTCATTACATAGGATTACATATAACTCTCATAAGATATGAGAGATAAATCATTCAAATTTGTTATTATGGAATACTTTGTCACGCTTTATTACTAAAATTAAGCTATGTTTCATACTATTTCATGGGTTTCAATCTATGTGCGTATTAACAGTGTCATTTGGGGAATAAACAAACAGGATCTATGGGTAAAAACATAATATATCCATTTTAGAATGTTAACTTTTGGTTTCTATGCGGGTAAAATACTAGCAAATTATAAATTATACATTATGTCATTACTTTGGATATTGAATTGAATGTATGCGCATGACTCGGAAGTTACTCACTTGAGTAACATTGTTGCTATTTTACCCACAAAGTTACCCAGGTGAGTAACGTCGAAGTCTTTGCTTACATTCAAAAAGTGCCAAAGTTCTTCGATGACTAAATGTATATTATAATATTTGAGACAGTATTGGTTAGTTATTTGGGGATATTTCTAAACATATTGCTGTCGTTAAATCAACGTGCGATGTGTGGAATTGTACATATTTGATGTCTATTATGATATCACTCAAGTACCGTGGGTTTTCTCCTAAAACCGCTGTGGAACCGGGATTCGTGTACCATACCACTGGATGAGTCAAACCGTCCAACGTGGTAACTAACTGGCCTGATTCTGAATTAGGGACGGGTCCAGACCATGCTAAGTCTGAATTCTCCTCTACCGCGAAGTTATCTGATATGCCTACGTGCATAGATTGTCTGGAAAGAGTTGACACTTGCTGAATCTTAGTATTTTAGTAATGAGTGTTAAAATAACGCCAATTTTGCATTTTTTTGCGTCAAAAAAATTTGAATTGGGAACAACTAACTAACTATTTATCCAATAACCAAATGTCTTTTTAAATGCCTTAAGATGTGAAAAATTATTGGCTAGAACCTATGTTCTTAAAAAAAAATTCATTCCATGGTAAAAATCCAAACACAATAGTCATCTCGAATAATGTTAAGAGGTAAGAATTATAAAATGGCAGTACTGGTAGTATTCACCAAAATTTTTGGTGTAACTGCAAGAATTACCTGACTTCGCGTTTCTCCGCCTCCTCCTGCGAGATATCTTCCTCGACGGAGTAGTCCAGGATCGACTTAACGCCGAATGAACGCAGCCTGTGGGAGGAAGCTTAATATTAACCCACTTTTTTTTCTAAGGAAAATGAGGTTTACATACTATCTACGTTTATATAGATGTATCATAATATACTCATGAACCTATTGTCTAAGGCGACGTATCGTAATTTGACATAACTGATTACTCCCTCTGAAGATCCAACCCTGGTGTTTACTGTAGCGAGAGATAATTTACGTATATAAAATTCAAAATGATGGCTCTTAGTACTTCAAAATTATTCTATATTATAACGTTAATAGAGGTCATATTACAATTAAACTTAATGCACTTGTGCTCGAATACTCATAAAATGACTATCTTGTTTATATTTCAACTATTTTTTTTTCGAATAATGTCTTCTTCCTATATTTGACGAGTAATTTGTTTCCTCTAAGTCTATTAAAACTCCATTACCTGTCGATGGTTGGACGGATGGTGTTCTGATCTTCGCCAGCGACGAACTGCCCGTAAAAGGTGGCCTTCATAATTACCTCGAATAACTTCTGGCCAACCACTTGACGGAGCCTCTTCATCAACTGTTGACAAAGTAAACAAGGTATTATTCCTGGATTAAACTCAAATATTCAGATCTTAGTTTTTTGCAACAGAGTGGTTTTTAACACGCACCATTATATGTAAAATAACATATCCATAATTAAAGACTCTTTGAAATTCCTTATCTATATATATAAAAATGAATCCCTATTTCCCTTGGTCACGCCATCACGTATATAATACAGGGCTGATATTATTATTATTATTATTATACGCCATCACGCGTGAACGGCTGGACCGATTTCACTGTTATTTTTTTTTTTGTTGTTCTGTTGTTTTATTGTCATGAGAAGGATCTTATGAAAGAAAAAAAATTAAGGAAGTTGAGCGAAACGTTAAAAAATTTAAGAAAAGTTAATTTCAGCGATTGACAGAATGCGCGCTGCAAATTCATAGTTAAGACGGGACAAAGTCAGTCGAGGCAGCTAGTCTTCTGCCAGATTTTGTAATTCAAAAGAAACATCTTTTGTTCGTCTTACAGAAGTAATAATACAACGAGGTCACATACCGTCAATCATATTTCTCAGTCCTCACTTCCCAGTTTTCTTAACAGAACAGAATTCTAAATATACAATACAATCGTATCACCGTCGTGCCCAAAAATCTAAACAAACATTGTTTCTTACTACGTATTGAACCAAACATTACGTCAATTAGTTTTTGGCTGCGACGACGAAACAAAAAGAAGTCTAAAATAACTCTTCAAACATTTACACATTTTAAGGTGACACGTAATACGTTATGAAAACTGACCAAGATTACATACTTATAAATAAACTTGTGTATTTTAAGGCTCTTATAAAATATTCTTTTCTCTTGCTTTATTAATACACCTTATCCCCGGTCTCATTTAAATATTATCTATCAGTCAAATTTAAGATATCTTCCGTAATTTACTGCATTACTATACATAAATTTAATTATACATATAGTTAAGATCTTGCTCTATGATTACCTATTAGTTCAAAGGGACAATTTGCTATCATGCAAGGAAAAAATAAAATGTACGCATCAAGGCCCTTGGATAACGGTCTGTTAAAAATAAGGCCAACTTACTCGGGACTGCAATTTTTATACATGAATGCGTATTGCGAAAAAGCGAGGCGGCAACTAATCTACGTTAGATTTTTTATCGACGACTCCTGCGATGCGTGACGGATTAGGTCATGATAGTGCGTGATAAGTGAGAAATACTCCTGTTATTATCATAACTGACCTGCCATAACAATATAATCAGGTTTATCAAATGCTTACGCTTCTCTAGTCATCCTACTTATATTATAAATGCGAAAGTTTGTGAGGATGGATGTATGTATGTTTGTTCCTCTTTCACGAAAAAACTACTGAACGGATTTGGATGAAACTTTACAGTAATATTAGTTATACATCAGAACAACACATAGGCTATAATTTATAATGATTTTGTGTAATTTAGTAATAATATAACGATATATCAAGTAAGTCGGAAAAAAATATATCCCAGAAAACTCCTTCACGCGGGCGAAGCCGCGAGCAAAAGCTAGTTGTTATATATTTTTCCTAACACACAAGGGTTATTTTAGACATTGCAACTAGAGTTACTTCAATATGGGACTTAAGAACTGAATATAAGAACGTCGTCGAAGTCATAATTCTTGCTTCTCAAAGTCTTTGTTACTGTTTAAGGACAGGAATAGCAAAACGATCTATTACTCTCGCCAAAGGCGTAAAAAATACGTATTTTGTAACACCTCCCGCCGTGCCCCTAAACAATTAGCGACGCAAATGCATATTTCCATCAAGGCCGGAACAAAAAATCTGACGTTTGAGCCAAAATTTTTGCCAAACGCATCATAATCTTGAGTGTGATCGCGACAAGCGAGCCGACAACGGTAAAATTATGTTTGTCTTCAATTTATATAATAGTAGTTGATATTTTTTAAGATGCTTACCAGATTTTTATTCTAGAGCTACTATTTTTGACCGACTTCAAAAAAGGAGGAGGTAATCAATTCGACGTAAATTTTTTTTTCGTATTATTGTCATTTGACTGCCTGGGTTGTGTAGTATATTGCGCGAATTGATTACCGCTCTGAGGTCCCGGGTCGGGCAACGTTATATTAGATTTTAGTACTCAGTTAGTTCCTTGACACCTACCTCTTATACCAAAATTCAAAGACATAACTTGTTATTTATTTAACGAATTTTAATAATTCTAGTTATATTTTATATTATGTAAATATTTGATAAAAATAAATAACAATAATGAGTCAAAAAACTTATTATTTTGTATCATTTACTATCAGTCGAGTGGCGTGCTGATCTCATGCAGTTGCATAAAAAAAAATCAAGCTGTATTATACAAAAAGGCCATTTTTCTCTGACAGGAAAATAAAGCCATTTTCTAAACGTCAAGCCTGGTAAAACTGGATACATTTTGATCGCCAGTTACACGCTTTCTCGTAACCCAAAAGACTTGTTACAAAGCAAAACCAGTATTTAAACGTATCAATAACATCAAGTGCATCGTACATAGCATTCCGTTCGACTTCCGACAACAAGATTTATTGCAATCAATTTTAAATCTTAAATGGAAACAAATTGGATGCGTTTTCAACCGTACCGCTTTACTTAAATCCTGGCAGTAATCTCCCGTCAAATTGCAATCCCTTGAATTTTTCAGCGTGCGCAACCGTACTGATTAAAATTCTGTTACCACACGTGCAAGGTACAAATTGCTGTGGCAATTTGAAACATGATTCGCATAACCTGTTCTACAGTTTTTTATCATGCTAGGTTCATTGACACCGTACGGCCGTGAGTTTTGCACTGAGGCCTACCTTTTGAAGTGAAAATGTATGTCATGAGATCTAGGGAACTAAACTTTACTTTGTACCGGGTTAAGAGTTTAATTTCAATGAATTTAACGGGGATTTTATTACTATTTAATTAAAAAATCTATAATATCTATGGTCCATGGCAAATGAGACACACGTGATAATTTTAGCCTCCTTAGCGCGGCCAGACATACATTGACACTTCGCTCTTATTTAATCTATAACCGCCTTTATTTTAAATAACAGTAACAACTAACATTGCCTTGAATGAATTAATAGGTAACATAAGTCTATGGTCCTTAGACCTTAACGAACTGACTTTTATTGAAAACACTTAATGTCGAGGCTGTATGGGCTAGAACACTTTGCCTTACCAATAAAAAGGGAAAATTAAAAAAATAGTCTATGATCCAGGCTGTATGGCAGAGAGCCTTTGCCGTCTCCTTAAGGAGTAAATCAAACCAAAACATAAACAATCTATGGTCCACCCACTTTACTGCATGTGACTTTTGTTTTGTGACCACAAATATTTTCATTGAGTACAATATCGTTTCGGCTTACTATAAACATCGCCATTTTCCGCATATGAATCTACGAAATAGCAATGCAATAATCTCATATCAAAAGACAAACTCAACCATAAAAAACCCAACACCTCTAAATAATACAATTTTCCTTCTATTTAATGAATCATCGTAACGATGAAATTCCAAAAGGAGTCACACAACGTTAAATAGTTTTGATTTAAGCAAAAGTATGCTCAACTATCGTCGGACAACTGTTTAAATAAAAACTTATGAATTAGCAGATTGAGTGGCGCGTTTCTTAAATTTAAAGCCATACTTAAATTATTCCAAATTATCATAATTTTACTGGCTATAACAAACGCAAAGGATAAGCACTTCCTATCATAAGGTTTATTAGGAAAGATTTCCAAAAATGTTATAAGTACTAGTGATAAAGGTGACATTTTCAAAAAAGGAACCTGACACAATATATAAGTACTATAAAACCATAGAAAGAAAAAGAATTTATTTCCAAACATGTAGGAACATGCAACTACCCCCTGTTATAAGACCAAAGAGGAAAAAAGTTACAAATGTCAGGTATATTATATGCCTATAGCTAGGTATTATTTGCTAATGACTATATATTTTGTATCCGCCCGAATAACGACCACTGTATACTATCATAATAATATCAGCCCTATATTATACATTGTCCCACTGTTGGACACGGGCCTCCTCTACTACTGAGAGGGATTAGGCCTTAGTCCACCACGCTGACCTAGTGCGGGTTGGTAGGCTTCACACACCCTCGAAAATTCCTAATAGAGAATTTCTCAGGTATGCAGGTTTCCTCACGATGTTTTCCTTCACCGTTAAAGCAAGCAATAATTCACAAAGAATACACACATAATTTTTAGAAAAGTTAGAGGTCTATGCCCTTGGGTTTTGAACCTGCGGACATTCGTCTCGGCAGTCCGTTCCACGCCCAACTAGGCTATCACCGTTATCACCAGTGTTGCCAGGGCCCTTGATTCGTAAGTTACGTTTCGTTTCCTAAAATGTTACATTTTTGCTGCAAAAGTTACATTATTGTTTCTTTTTTTATTTACGCGTTTTTGGGCAAGCATTTCTGTAGCTACGAAACCACGGGGATATAGGAAATGTGCGCGCGCACACTCAAAGCAAAAATCAAGTTTTAATTTATGCTAGATACGTTTCATTTTGATAAGTGTGATATGGAGTGAAATACTTTTTAGACCCGCTAGTTTTAGGTGCGTTGAATAGAAATGCGTTCGTAAACTGTTTACAATAAAAAAATTGTATTACAAATCTCGTTGTTCTCAAAGGTTACGAAAATTGCCTTAAATATAAAAATTACTTACATGTTCCGCGAGGGGGTCAAAAGTAACGAAAAATGTAAGAAATGTAACCTTCTGGCAACACTGGTTATCACTATCACCACTGTATACAAAGTATTAAACCCGAGTCAGTAGTCCATGTAAGTGTGTCGCATTCCGGGTTCAGCCGGTGTATATCCGCTTTAAACAGGCCGGCATAATTGTGTAAAAATACAATTGGCCAGTATACAGGGTCATTTTGACATTGCGTTACTAAATGAAACCACATACTTACTTATCTACTTGAAAATAACAATTTACAATAAGTTACTTGAGCCGTAGATGTAAAATATAAAAGTGTAAATTTCGATCAAAATAAATATTAATAAAAAGTCATTTAAATTTTACGCGCTCTAATGCCACTAATACTACTCTAAGAGAATTGGTCGCTGCGGCAACATCATACATTCAGTCAAAAATACACTCAGGCATACGCCATATTCGAATTAAAGTACAAAATGATCAAAAAATCAGAAAACTAAAAGCAGGACTTTTGGTGAAAATATTCATTATTAATGGATGATTTTTGGTACAATGTCAGCAATGGTGAACACGAGTATGTGGTTTCATTTAATAACGCAATGTCAAAATGACCCTGTATATTTGCCGGCCCATGGTGTAAAACCCGGGCTTGGACAAATCCAGTCGAAACGTGTTATGACCCTGAAACAGCCGGCGCGGCGTGCGCTGTAAACTAACCTATGCGCTTAAAATTTGGTTAACTACATTAAATCGATGTTAACTAACGAACAAACATCACGATGTGGTACTGTGATTGCTTTCGCATTAGATATTTAAAGTTTTATAAACGTTTTTTAAATCGCACTTTTAGTTAGTATCAGTGTTTTTATCCATTTTACAAAAAGGTTTTAGCTTAGTTAGTACCAAGGTTGGGCAGTTTGATTTATTTGTAATAAAAATACTTAAAAATTTAATTTGGAATTGGTATTTCAAATTAGTACTACACGCTGGGGTAATTTGTTTTTAGTATTTCAAATACTTATAGCTTTAAAATTTTGTAAAGAAATTTTATTTTACTAATTAATATTATTAATTAATATATTTACTAAAATATTTTGTATTTGAAATAATACAAAAGCCATAACAGGTTTCACGAAATATTAAAAATTAATTTATGGAAATTAAATAATTATAAAAATAGAAGGAGCGGCAATAGCATTTTTAAATCACCAGTGCGAAACTAACCTCGATTATGGTAGACATTCTCACCTCCTTGTTTGGCCGACCGCCGGTTTTCAATGTATGAACAGATAAGTACTTATAAATACAATATTTGTGTAAATCCGGCTAAAGCTAAATCTGCAACGACATTACAATTCTCATATTTATTTTTAAGTTACGTACTTAAACATATATTTTTTAAAATATATAATATTACAAAGGATTATCTGGTTCTACGGTAAAAATGAAAACGACTCTTATTTAAAAAAAAAACGAATATGTGGAATGTGGATGTCTAAAATCGATGCAGGGGTATTTTAGTCTACCAACTCTCATCCGCAAATCGCGGACGAAAAAACTTATAAAAGCGAGCTCACATTATTAATAATAATAATACTGTCTTGGATATAAAAGATTGCGACATTATATATAGCAGGTGCCCTTTTCTTAATAACTAAACCCCTAGTCGAGCAAGATTCCATACAAAGACCGAATATAATTCCTGCCAACTCTGCAACAGTCCTAGCATCTTACGGGCGCTGTCTTTACCTGTATTTCCCCCATAAATGCAGACAGAGCAGTCCTGGATTTATAAATAGGCTGTATAAGCCGCGGCCTATGGGCGGCAGCCTCTTAGGGGACGGCAGATTTCAGAAGACGCTCACTCGATTTAATTAATTATACGTTTATTTAACTTTAGTGCCTTCAATAATACAAACAAATGGAAAATTATTAAGTATTAGAAATTAACATATATACATACTTAACCCTACCTACATGGGGCGGCAGATATAAAGTGGCCTACACTCATGAAAAATATAAATCCGGCACTAAGACAGAGAGTATCTCCAAAGTGTACATATTCCAACTACATTGAAGTACCTATCTAAAAGAGGCCTCTACATGTTTGAGCTGAAGCCACACGCAAGTCTTTCAAAAGGACCGACCTTCACGCTGTAATTTCGCGCAAGAAAGATACAATGAGAATAATTATTATAATCTATACTATTAAACTGAACAGGGCCCTTATTCTGTATGATAGTGTAAACGCGTAACGCGGCCGTGTCATGTTATCTTCGAGAAAAGTGCGTGGAATGGTATTCTGTAAGTCAAATTTCTATAGTCCTAAACATGATGCGTTGTGTTACGTGCTTGTTACGCACTGTTAAAATAACGTGCGGGATAGAGAATAAGGCCCCAGTTTGTTTGTTTGAACGCGCTAATCTCAGGAACTACTGGTTGAATTGAAAAATTAATTTAGTGTTGGATAGCTCATTTACCAAGGTAAGCTATATAGAAACACGCTATCGTGAATTGAAATGAATTTTTATCTCGGTTTTTAGTTTTGTTTACTATCGGGCTAACGTTTCGATGGTTTTGATTCCGTCGTTGTCCCGGGAAAGACTGAAGTTTGCAATCTCCACAATTTCGGGACTAAAATAAAACTCAAATCCGCGACAAAATCTAAAAAAATGGTTTAATTTGATGTCTGACTTTCGCTTAAATATAAGAAATCATTATGAATACCTACTTAATAAAAAAACAATCTTAAAATTTGAATATATATTCATCAATATATTAACAATAATTAAGCTCTAATTTGGTCCCTAAGTTCATCCACCCAGTTATACTCGATACCTTTTATTTTCCAATCCGTTTTGAATATTTACTTAATAAAATATATTCTTAAACTTTCAATACATAATATATTCTCATCAATATATTAAAAATAATGAAGCCTTAATTTACACCCTAAATTCATCCACCCAGTTCTACTCGATACCTCTTATTTTCCAGTTTGAATAAACGTGTTCACACGCACACTGCACATGAGTGTGTACAGCGCATCACGCCGGTTACGGTGTGGTGGCGACCTTGGACCGTCCCACGGTATCACCACAAACTAACAAGTCAAACAAAAAAACTGACAAATCAAACTAAAAAACTTTGAAGAAACTAACTGGTTTTCTACACTTGCTGTTCACGTGTTACTTTTTTTGGTAGATTTAGGATTTTCAAAACATTATATCGCTAATGAACGATTCCGTAGTTGAATTTCAGCCACGGCTACCAATGTTAACTGAGATCTGCCAGATACGCAGGAGATAATATAGGGTACAAGTGTGTATGCAATACACAGGTGCACTCTCTGTATTCTTCACTCTCATAGTCTAATGACACAACGATCCGACCTGACCCGAAAAGAAATCAGGCACAAAACCAACGGCTTTACGTGCTTTCCGAGGTACGGGTGTATCACACCGCCAACTTCCTGACTGCGAGCTGTGACTGAGTAATTTTCTTAAGATGGAAAAACCCAGACACTAGTATTTTTTGGCGCAACCAGATTCGAATCTAGGTCCTCAGCGCGGTAAATGTACCGCCTACACATTACAACGACGCCACCGAGGCAATCAAAATATCAATAAACGAATAGTAAGAAGTTAGTCACAACAGACCATGAAAAAGGACATGATTAATACACCAGAGGAAATTTGAGTACATTGACGAACTCTTGAAGAAGGGAAATGACGATTGATAAATGATAGGAAAAAGAGAATTTCTGGACTCCTGCAATTTCATGATATGAAACACAATATAGCATCAATATATTTAAGTTTAATCAATGGCAGTGACTCGATCAGGATCCATTAACCATGTAAGGAATGGCGTCTTAATGAATCCTCTACCAGGTAATTTTTATAAACAGCCGTTTTCAATAAACAACCCAATTAGTTTTTACAAACCATCGTTGTAATAGACCAATGAGAATAAAGATTTTTTGACATGCCTAAAATGACTTATTTTAAATGGTTTATTCTCAGCATTGGATCGGAAATTAAGATTGGGATCCTTTGTTGAAAACGGCTTAGACGAAATGAATGCTGTCAAAGGTCTGAGTGGTATAGCTAGTTATTTTTCCCGTTTCGTAACTTATTAGTCTCATCATTAGGAGACGAAAATCTGGTACTAAAGTACGTCATATATTTTTTCACTAATTTACCAACCATGACTTGAGAAGGCATCGATCTTTTGATAAGGCAACCTTATTAAGTACAATGAGTGTTACCTACTCTTTTCATTATAATTGTATATTTTATTTGCCCGCGTGAAAGAATTTTCCAGGATAAAATTCCAGCTATCAACTTTCTCGACGGGACGGACGACTTATAGCGGGACTTTTATCCCGAAAAACTACTTCAAAAGCAAAAGCTAGTATTATATAAAAAAAATGTTATTTTGATTAAACGTTGTTTTTATCCAGAGAATGATCTTATTTGTCAATTGCCTGATATACTATAACTAACCACTAAGTAAACTGTCATCAAAACAACAGTTATTTACTTACTTAAAGATACAACTTAGTTACTTAAAAATACAAATATATTTATAACTGACTTTAAAAAAAGGAGAAGATGCACAATTGGACGTGCATTTTTCGTGTTTATTACCTCTGAACTTTTTTGGTAAACTATTTTTTATTATTTTAAAGAATATTCCAGATTAGTCCCAAAGATTTTATTTAAAATCGGCTCAGTAGTCTCATTTTTTAACTAAAATAACTGACTAACTCAGTAGCGGCATTGTCCAGAGACGGGTCCGGCAAATTCGGATACACTCTCGACTCTCCGGCACAGTTTCACGTACGCAGAAGCAGGTCACCACAGGTTTTAGTAGGTATGACGGCCTAAAACTGGTAGGGAGCCGACCCAGAGGGCATTGCGATGACATCTGGGTTGCAGTTGCGGAGGTTGAAATTTTTCAAAAGGTAACTCGAGGCGAAAAAAATGGCTTCGTTAAGGTATCGCGGTCAATTTAACAGAAAACATAAACCAAGACAAACGTAAATGAACCTAAAAGGGAAGCCGGTAGAAATCGGATTGTATGGACGCTTCGCCACTGCTGGGTTGGATAGACATGACCATTCTTCCACTCCCTAGGTTCAAGAATGGCATCCAGAACATGATTTTTTACACAAAAATGTCGTTCCATTAAACAAAATTGGGGATTTTGCTTTCCTGTGACTGTGTGATGAGTTTGATTGAGTCTTCTTCTTATATATATAAATGGCAAACTAATTAGGAACACTTCATAATAGAAGCTAAATGTTTTTAAGATGTGCAACTTTTTTACTGTGAGATTTCATTCTTATGCCAATGTAGGCTTACAAGTAGAGGAATGGCCTGTTTATGTCAATAGTAAATAATGGACAAACCGTATAATACTTATTTTGTAGTTACTAAAACATAACTACACAAGCATAATATTTATTATACACTATCAAACATGCTAATTGGATCAGCAAGCTGTTAATAAAGTATCACCTCACGACAAGACAAAATGTTCCTTGTTATATAACTCTAGACACGCGACAATAAAGTTGATTGAGTATTTAAGTGTAGATCAAAAAGATACTCATCCGGGCTATAAAAGATCCGAAGAAAACCTCTGTGTTTCACAATGTGTTAAATATCGACTACCATTATTTTTATATCTTAGAAAAGTCGCCATTTGATTTATAATAATAATAAAAACATTTATTGCACACAACACGCCAAGAATATCTCACAGGAGAAAAGGACAAGAAAACATAAAAGGGAACATTAAAACAACCTAAAATATTATAACATGCAACAAACACAAGATGAAAAATACTCTTTTAAACTCAGTACCAATAAACAACTAACTTTGAGTTTCTTTGGCGGTATTTTTCATTCTAAGATATAATACTTAATAATAAATCATTTTATTTCGGACGACAGAGATCTTTATCATAATATTAAGAATCAATAATCATAAGGCATGACTAGCAACTAGCTGTATACCGGTTAAAACATGTGTATCAGGCTTTAACTTTAGATAAACTGCATTTAAAATTCGAATTAATATAATATAATATCAGCCCTGTATTATATACTGTCCCACTGTTGGGCACGGGCCTTCTCTACTACTGAGAGGGATTAGGCCTTAGTCCACCACGCTGGCCTAGTGCGAATTGGTAGACTTAAAACACCTTCGAAATTCCTATAGAGAACTTATCAGATGTGCAGGTTTCCTCACGATATTTTCCTTCACCGTTAAAGCACGCGATAATTTACAAAGAATACACACATCATTTTAGAAAAGTCAGAGGTGTGTGCCCTCGGGATTCGCGGACATTCGTCTCGGCAGTCCGTTCCACAACCAACTAGGCTATCGCCGCTATGTAACTTCATATATCTGTATTAAATATAAAAAAAATTGTTTGTCTGCGTCTGTCACACGTCTGGCGAAGTCATAAGACTAGATAATACGTACAAAATAAAATGACGAAACATATTTGTCAATGGAAAAACACAAGTTTAGCTAGTATTAAATAGTGGAAATCCTTTTTATGCGACTGTTACTAACGTCGGACTTCCTCGGTGGCGTAGTTGTGTGGCACGACTACAGTGCTGAGATCTCGGGTTCGATTCCCGATGGAATGGGTGGGATGCGTTGGTACGGCTGTTTGTGTGCGTATTAAAAGAGCAAGTCACTCGTCTACAACTACCCACAAGCAGCAGTAACCACCCAGAACTATAAATTACAAAATATTGCCAAACTTACAACCTATTGCTTAAATTTAATATCATAGGCGATGACAATTTGTGTATCTAATACCGAATTTATTATAATCCACATTCAACTAAGCTATTATTGAAAATTAGCTTTTGCCTGCGGCTCCGCTCGTGTTAAATTTATAAATATTTTCCAGAGATGAAAAATAGCCCACAGCATTGAAGAGTAATGTAACTTACTATTACTCAAAAAAATGTCAAAATCGGTTAATCCTGAGATTTGAACGTTAAAACAAACAAACAATTTCTTCAGCTTTATATATTAGTACAGATATAATAGTTTTTTTCTTTTAAATACAACGAATATTGTATGTAAATAACCCATATATTTAATCAATACCTGTTGCCAACGACTTTAATCGCATGAATCCGTATATTAACCGTCGAGACGTCATAATTGGTATTATTTTAATTCACTCCACAGTACGTAGTGAACGTCTGAGCTGTAGTCGAAACTGAACCGGCTTGACTGCGTTTAAATACCAAAAATGACTGAATCGGCTTTACTGGGTTTAAATACCAAGTACTGAATCGGCTCCACTGCTTTTAAATACCAAAAATGACTGAATCGGCCTTACTGGGTTTAAAAACCAAGTAAGTACTGAATCGGCTCCACTGCTTTTGAATACTGAAAATGACTGAATCGGCTTCACTGAGTTTAAATACCAAATGCTTGAATCGGCTTCACTGCTTTTAAATACCAAAAGCGACAATCGGATGGACTGTATTTTTACCAAAGGCATTCAGAAACCTAGTGCGAAAAAGCAACTTTGAGAATTCATTTCGTTAATCACTCGATCCAAATTAAACTCATTCTGTATCGATATAAAACCTACATTCCGAAATTTCATTACCTAAAAATAAAGGCAACAAAAAAAAGAGGAATCAGTCGAGCCGTTCCCAAGCGATGCTCTTTCATGCAGATGGCAACTGATTTTTATTTATATAAATATAGATAGTTACTGTATATTACCCATGAAATTTCTAGAAACCGATACTGCACTTCTAATCCTATAATGACGCAATTAACTCGAACGTGGCATCATTCGACATTCTACAAAAGAAAAAATACTTCGTATCTACATATTGACATTAGAATTTATATAGCCGCCGAAAATCACAATCATGCTCTGCCAGCGTGATTGCCTCTACGATTTCAACGGAGCTATATTTAAATGCTAAATTCAGGTATAAAAAATTTACAGTAGTAATATTTTGTTTTAGTGAGAATGAAAGTGGTTTTCGTTTTAACTCTGTCTGAACAAAATACTTATTTAACTGTTATACACAGCTTTTAGCCAAAAAAACTTCTGGATAACAAATCAGGCAATACTTAGGAGGGGGTTTTCTATCAACCTAGTTCTCCAAAGGTGCAAAGGCCCCAGAAGGTTTTTTTTTTATTTATTTTTTAGTGCTGCGAATGACGAGAAGAGCTGGCCATTCGCCTAATGGTAAGCGATAAGACCGCCCATAAACATTCGAAACACCATCCAACTGAATTTCAAAGTATCGTTTGGTATTCCACTGCGGTCGCTATCCTGAGACACGAGATGTTAAGTCTCATTATATCCAGTAGTTACACTGGCTACATTGTCCTTCAAACCGGAACACAACAGTGACTACACATTGCTACTTGGTGGCCGAAATAGACATTGCGGTGATACCTACCCAGGCGGACTCTTGTGAGAGACCAGTAAAAGGATGGCTAATAATCAGATACGCAAGGCATAAACTCTAACACAAATTTTTAAATCCTAGTAAAAATTAAGTCATCTCGCTCCTATCTCCTTTCACGGATCCGTATCATTCTCAATTCGTCTGTGACCCACAAGTTGTTTGTCGACCTTAAAGAAAACGGATTAGACTAAACACGCGTCCTTTGCCATGTAAAATGTTACTTCATATAATTTGAGTAAATAAATACCTTACAATGAACATACTATAAACTATACTGTTTGTTATTGTCTATCGTAAGTCTAGCTACGAGTTTACTTGTGTTAAGTAAGAGTAAATTCCAGCGCAATTTCTATTACTACTGCCAAGCAACAACTTGTAGTCATTGTTATGCTCCGGTTTGAATGTTGAGATGGTTTAAATACTAAGAGTAAAGGGGCTAACAGTGAAGGTGGAGCAATTTGTATGCTCAAATTGTAGGTGGTGTCAAAACAGGGTATTTATCGTCATGTTCGCAACTTGCTGGCCAAATAAACACCTATTGTCAAGTGATTTGTATTCTTAAATTCTACGTGTTTTGAAGTCATGGCGCTCATCATCAGGCTAGGGACTTGCTGGTCAAGTGGTTAGGTTTAAAAAGAACCTATTAATTTCATTCGCGAATAAAATAAAAAACAAAGTCTACGCCAATCGGTCATTGCCAACGTAAGTGGATTGGGGTAATTCATGTACGCAACGCAATTGTAATGATAAGATCTTATCTCGGTTGAATGTGTACTAACATTCAAGAGCACGTTAGGGAATTTATGATAATTATCTACGATGCGTCACGTTTAAAATTGCTATCAATCCGAATTTCCCATGATATTGTGAAGTTAAAGTGTCTGGAAATTCATTTCCCGGTTTTCCCCATTTCATTTGAGTCCAGAATAACAAATTTCCCGACGTCTTTGAAAATTGTATTCACCAATTTCATTTTGTTATTTACTTTCTCTTTTTCTGATTTTCATGGCATCGGTAGGAATAATGCAAATATTTTATACCATTTTTAAATCTATTTTTATAAACGCGAAAATACGACCAACTAGAACCAGATTGCTAGAGAAATTGAAACGTGTCAACCTTTGAAAAGGCTTCTTTTCGAAGGTCCTTAAACTGTAACAATCTAAGACCTAATCATAAATTTAACCACACGTTATTTTTTTATCTGACGGATAATTACATTTTATCTAATAAAGTCTAACATTTTATATTAAGGCCTCAGGACGAGGTCGCGTCAGTAAGTCTTAATGCTGTTTACTTTTTCGGCCTTTGCCTATCTTTGGTATACAAGACATATCCCTGACCCTTAAAAACATTTGTAATTTGACATTGCTAGCCCACTGTATGACAAGGGCTTTCCTTCTTTTTAATGGGGTTTGGGATTTTAATTCCACTATATTTCATATTGGCCCATTGCAGGTTTGCCTTACTTGTTAGACGCTAAAGTTATATTGGAGCCCAAAACATGTTATTTATACTTACTATCCATTTAAGAAATGGTACCTATCTTACTAATTCTTATAACAAAGCACGTCAACAAAACATTATTAATTTGCTTGTTTACAATCATGACAATGTTTACTTTAAAAAAAAATTATACTGGCTAATACTAATACTAATTTATAATACTGACACGGAAAAGTGACCGCACTGCACCTGTTAATAAGTGGAGTGGGGTCCAATAGAATGTCGACTGACGAGACACGATTACCCCTTGACAGTCCGCACTATTATGCCGGCTTTATTATACTGGCACAACAAAGTAATCCCTCTGCACCTGATGGTAAGTGGAGTGGGGTCCAATAGAATGTCGACTGACGAGACACGATTACCCCTTGACAGTCCGTACTATTATGCCGGCCTGTTGGTACCGGATATACGCAAGCTGATCTCGGAACGCGACACACTTCGTGAGCCACTATGGCGGGTTTTAACATCTTGTGTACAGTGGTCGCGATCCAGGCAGATATAAAATATATCCTACCACCAGCAAAAATACCAATGATATGTTGAGTACGTCAGGCATTACCAAAAGAAAACAATACAAGACGTAACCATCAGTACTTTACAATACGTTAAATAATTGCTACTTGAAAACCTGTTCAGTGTCGAATGAATCATCTTCGAGGTTACGCAACGACATTGTTCGCGGCTAGTGACAAAAGTGGGATTAACTGCTTAAGATGTGGAGAAAAATATGTCTGAAGATACCTAATGAGAGATAGGTGTATAGGAGTTAATAGCTGAGACCAAGCTTCCTTATTCTTCTGATAGTAATAAATCAATAACAACTAAGTAATAGATGCTATGGGTACCTACTGAGTTGTTCATAATCATTCCAATAAATAAGGTATCAGTAAGTTATTCAAGCTAGTTTTTTTTTTATCACAGCTTGGCCAGTCTTAGTCAACTGCCTATCAAAATCCATTTCATCAGCAAAACAAATACTTATTCTTAAAGATGGTCTGCAGTTAAAATTTCTTTCATATTACATGGGTCAAATGACCGGTTTGTTTGGACTGACTGGATTTTATAGTCATAACCAGGAAGGCTTTATGCGAAGGCGCGGCTTTGTATCTACGGGCCATTTTATTATTGAATTGAATGAGGTGACGAGTTCGTCTCTCACCTGATATTATATTCCACGCCTACGACCTACCCAACCAAATAGCTAATCAAAGTAATAAAAAAAATTATCGCAGCGGACAGCTTTTGTTTCTATTTGACATAAGATTCGTAATGCCCAGCGCTGACACGGACAATAATCTTTTAATTAAAGTGCCTGGACAGTTTTAAGAGCAGAAGAAGTCGTGGAACTAAATTTTATTTCCCATTAAATAATATTTTTACAAAATAAGGTTTTGGTCCCCTGATACCCAAACTAGGTTAACTTGTATTTTGGGTGACAGTGTTCCTCCACAAGTATAAGCTTAAGTAAATAACACAATTTGGGATTCATATCTATATAAATAACAGTAATAGGTAAGGATTATTTTACATGTTTCAAACTATTTAATTTGCTATGAAATTCCTATCATCATCATCATCATCAGTTCTGTATTATATTCTGTCCCACTGTTGGGCACGGGCCACCTCTACTACTGAGAGGGATTAGGCCTTAGTCCACCACGCTGCCCTAGTGCGGATTGGTAGACTTCACACACCCTCGAAATTCCTATAGAGAATTTCTCAGGTATGCAGGTTTCCTCACGATGTTTTCCTCCACCGTTAAAGCAAGCGATAATTCACAAAGAATACACACATATTTTTTCAGAAAAGTCAGAAATGTGTGCCTTTGGGATTTGAACTTGCGGATATTCGTCTCGGCAGTCCGTTCCACAACCAACTAGGCTATCGCGCTTATGGAATTCCTATATTGTGGTGTTATTCCTAATCCAGACAGAATCGCATACGTTAGCTAAAACATTGAGACATGTCAATGAATTGAATTTGTATTTAATCAGAATTATCGTGGAATTGTTTTATAAAGCCCGTGCATAACAAATAACCTTGAAACTAGTCTTTGCGAGTTCAATTACCCTGTTTATAACGATTACTTGAAATTACTTGGTGGCGTAATTGCATTGCGAGCGCGGTACACTGTTCAGAGGTCCTACGTTTGGATCCTGGGTCGGGCAAAGTGATATTGGGTTTTTCTGGTCAGTATCAGCTATTTTGGAATATGTGCCCGATATTGGCTTAGGCTAGGCATAGGCTTGCGCCAGTCACATCAAGCTAAACGTGGGTGCCCTGGTTGCAGCCCTGCCTACCCCTTCGGTGATAAAGGCGCGTAGTGTGTTTATTTACTTGAAATTAAACAAACAAACATTTACAGATCACTCATAACGCTATAAAATAAATATAATCAAATGGGGTAGATTTATATTTAGAAAATGGGCATGTAACTTCTTTTGAGGTTCATACAAAGATGAATGGATCATTTAGAAGTCTTATTACTGTACATTACGAGAGAGACATCAATAATAAGCATTTATTTATTTTTGACGAATAAAATCAAGATGTGGAACGGATTCGGTCGCCTAATGAAAATGTATGTATTATTAATTTATATTTGGTCTACTGCGAAATGGGCCTGGAGCCTAGTGCAGTGGCCGCCGTGAACTGACATAATAATAAAATTGTTTTATCTCTGATAAATTAAATAAAAAAATAATAATAACTAAGTACCTAAACATACCTTCGTAGAATAGAATGTTCAATGATAGCAAAATATAAACAGAATGAGCTGCTCAGCGCAGCATGCTAAGCATCATATGCGCTAAAATCCTGATATCGAATTTGCTACTTATATTACACAAAATCATTATAAATTGTAGCCTATGTATTACTTTGATGTTTAACCAATATTAATGTAAAGTTTCATCCAAATCTGTTCAATAGTTTTTTCGTGAGAGGAACAGACATACATACATACTTCCATCCTCACAAACTTTCGCATTTGTAGTATTAGTAGGACTATAGAGACGAGGACCTATTTAAAATTATTATTATCGCATACTGATTTAAGAAAAAAATATGAACTATGTAAGAAATCTAATAGATCAACATAACTAAGCAATAAAAACCATTTAATTAATTCGCTGAAAAAAATGAGTACCATAATAAGAATTAACTCTATTTGCATTATTTATAAGGCTAACTTGTTTTTTGTTAGATTAGCACGCTCAAATGGTAGGATTTCGCGTGATAGTCTCCTTTGACTCTAACAGTCGGTAACTATGTAAATGAATCATAAAATATTGGTTTAGGCACGAAAAATGCAACCTACAGTTCATCATGAGAATCTAGATTTTATAAAGAAAACTAGTCTAGACATTTTGTTTTAATATTTTTATTTGTTGTAAAAAGTTTTTCTTAGCACTTAAATAATCCGATTTAGAATTTAATCTCATTCAATATTAATTATATAAGTTCTTATTATACATCAGGAATATTTTTACACAATTGTTTCTTTAAAACAAATTTACATTTACATATCTGTGTTTACAATTCCACCGTTTTCCTTGTCTGACTTCAGTTTATTTGAAATATTCACCTTCCAACCATCGCAATTACTCATTAACCTTTTATCAACTTTAATTTCCTTTATTTTTACCATCCATTTATAATAAAAGTCAGCGAGCATATTACAACTCACTTATACTTGTATAAAACATAATTAAATTATCTTCTTTTTATAAGAATCGTGATGAATAAAAAGCTAGTATTAAGTACACCGAATGGTGTTGGAAAAAACAGCATTGCTAGCCGCTCGTAAAATGTTATCAGCCAGCAATAAAAACTCATCCAAAGCCTTACGAGGCGAGGTGTTCGCGACGTGTAACTTGTGTGACGACTGGCCGATGCATTCGTACCATTAGTCACATAAATGTTAGTGCTCTCTAAAACATCTAGAATTTTCTAATTCATCCTTATAAGTTTGATAGAACTCGAAATTATGAATGAAATATCAACGTCAAATTAACAGAGCGTAAATGCTAGAATTGAAACAAGATTTATAAAAGCATTTCGCTGTACAATAACTGTTTACCTAATTTACGATTCTATAATCTTACATAACTCTTTCCATGAACGTAAAAAACTCGATAATACAGACTGCAGTTATGCATAATTCATGCTACGCGAAGGCTCCGTTGCAATTTCCTCCAGTCTGGACTCCAGTCTGGCGGCGGTCGGGGTACCGACGCACGCATGCGCACACCACCGCCCGGCCATTCATTCCCGTTAGGTAACCCGTCGTCTGCCCACCTTAACACGATCATGCCACCCTAGACAAAATCGATACCGACCGGCAGCCATAGCAACTCCGCAACGTAAAAAAAAAACCGTAAAAAAATCCTCAAACCCACAATTCGTTCCGAACGCGTTCGAAGGACACGCAGTGGCGAATTTCAAGCTATTTCCGAACCGGCGTGGTAAACATTGGTGTGCGGACGGTTACGTAAGACTCACCATGTCGTTGTTCTCCACCATCCAGTTGACGGAGCATATCTGGTAGACGAAGTACGCCCGCACCAGCTCGCTCGTCTTCTTGCTCTTGAAAGCATCTTTAGGACTGTTGAAGGTTAGGTCGAGATCGTCGCGGGTCTGTGTCGCGTAAGTAACCACTCGTACGTTCCGGGGCGCGTTCACGGCCAGCCGTCTGATCAGAGCCATGTTCGGAGCTCTGCGAATTCACAAGTCACACGCGCCCGTCGCCTCCGACTGACAACTGACAACTGACACTGACGTCCGCTCGATACCGAGTCGAGTGCGCACGCAGCCGGTCCAATTTTAAATCCACCGGAGCGTCGTGGAGGTGTGTCGTGGTCGGCTCGCGGCGATTGGACGACTGGTGCCGGTTGTAGCGCCGCGCGCTGACACAGGAGCACTCGCGGACACACGCGAGTGCGCGCGAGAAATGCGACGTAGGAAACAAGGGTTCGGAGCAGGTGGCCATCACATTCACCGCGAACCGGTCCTTCACTGCACAACTAACGAGAACGTTTTGTAAGGAACTGTGCGCCGCGGCTCGGCACCACGTGGGAAACCGATGTCCTGCAAAAATGAAAATGTTTTACGTAACTACTTGCGGGTTGTTACGTAAACGTTGGTTAGGGTTCAAAAGCCGGGTGTGACCTAGAAACGGTTCAAGCCGAGTTCGCCGCGGCCAATATTTCGTAGGCACTTCTCCAGGGTCTTGAAAACACATTTGAACTTACCTATACAATGGCCTTTAAAGGTTATTTATATGACACATGTATGTAATGAATTAGAATGGGAAAAAAATTAAGATTTTTTGACGATATTTATATCAGAAAAAATAATGAAGCAATAACGAAATAAAATAATTTATTTTTACTAATTTAACAAGAACAAAAGCGTATAGTAAACGGATAACACAAAAAAGTACAACGTAGGTGTATACCTACGTACAACGTACTCTATACACGCATTATAGCAGAGGTTCCCAAACTTTTTACTCATAGACTCCTTTCAAAATTTTGATGATTCCATTATGGTTTAACTCGGCCATGCACAACCTGCGCCCCGCCGGACATTTGAAATTTTATAATTAAATAGAATAAACATTTTGTACCTTTCTGTGTAAGCTATTTTAGTTATTCCTATACAACCCATCGAACTACTTTGCCTTTGTTAAGTTGAATAATAGTAAATAATATCTATAGTCAGAGGGCCCATTCCATCTACCGGGGCTTATCCGTCTTTTTGCAATTACAGGCGTTCTAATCGAATAATAGCTTCGACAGCAGCTTCTGAAAGAGTCAAAACCCCTTATTGACCTATGCAGCTATTAAAACTGTCCTTCGATTACAATGCCCGTAATTGCAAAAACGCTGATTAGCCCTCGTTATCAGAACACAGCCCCATGACTTTTCCTTTAATAATTTTCATTAACACATTCGAAAACAGAAATCATGTTGCAAGACAATTAATGAAAAATATTGTTTATTATTAATTCCGTAACCACTTATAAAACTTGCCACAAGCATGGCAGTCACAAGAAGCGGTCTACATAGCATTCAAAATACAGGTGAATGCGCGGTAAAAGCTATTGTTAAGTCTTGCTAAAGCATATTTTCTTTGAAACGCGCTAAGTGCTCAGATGGGCATGTGAAGACGCCATAATACTAAAATTTACTAAAAAACGCCATAATACTAAAAAAACTAGTGGCAAGGCACGAAATTTTCTGTAAAGAAAACCGCGTCCACAACATATACCTAGGTACTAATATTTGCATAAAAACGGTTTGCAAATCGTTGTAATGATAATGAAAGGGAAGATCACAGGAATCAGGCTATATGGATCCTTCGCCGCTGCAATGTTATTCAACGCCACTACAAACAAAAAAAAAAATTATATTTATATAATGATTTCTTAAGTTTACGCGAATGTTAGACATTTAATTTAAACTATTTTACGAATTTTATCGCAGTTTTAGTGTTTTACTTTTCTCCCGACGTTTCGAAGACTTTGCAGCCTTCATGGTCACGGGGGGGACTGAGTAAAATAGTTTAATTTAAATTTATATTTATATTTTATATTTCAGTGCCTAATTTAAATTGAACATTGTTATCGTAAATTTGTTTTGGAAACTTTCATTGCTTATACAAGCAGTTAGAGAAGGCGAGAGTAACGTTTATTTCATGTTTTTTTAATAATAGCAGCGCATAAGGCCAGCATATTTTGGGTTCGCTAGGGCAGCAAGAATCTACGCAACGCTATTGCAATTCATAGATATATCGCAACAACGACGGAACACCAATAGATATTAGTAATTTTGTTACGATTTTAATAAATAAAATACTAATTATAAATATCTGTCGGTATAATTAATATGTGAATAGACTCACAGGCCATTTTCCTGTGAGTTTCGTGAACAATACGTGAAGAATAAATACCCAATTAGTGTGATAAATAACCAAAACTTACGCAATTAGGTTATTTTTAATTAACTGTATTATCCTCTATGCTACAGATTTCCCCTTTTTTTCGTTTCGTGAATAAAGTACCTTATTACTACGCCGTAGTAATAAGGTACTTTATTATACTGTCTCCTGTTGTAGGGTGCTCAGAAGCCCCCACGCATCGAAGGACGTCCTCGGTGTCAGTAGCAGCAATCGGCCTACGTTCCACGCTGCCGTCCATCTTGGTGGTCACAGCAATGTATAATCCACTGGCCGACAGCACCATGCCGCCCGCCTGCGACCCTCTGATGGCCCCTATTAGTAGCCTATTACGACGGGCAGGGGATACCGTGGTGGAATTCTCCAAACGTCCCCATTACACAGGGGAAACAGTTTTTTTCCTGCATTCATACGCATGTAAAAAATTTTAATTGATAACATTACCAAATCAAAAAATTACATTGTTCTAGCCATTACTACGTAGGTACGTGGAAAGGTGCTAGGTACTCGGCACGTTGCAATAAGTTCCTACAGCAGGGATGGCGAACCATTGGCACAGATGCCAGTGGTGTCTCGTGACAAAATAATTTGAGACGCGAATAATATGCTAAATAAAAACATAATTAGGTCGGAAAAAAGTCGCTGAAAGGGCCACTTGGATAGTTAAAACCAGTCTTGGATGGCATGTTACATGCTATATTTTATTTTTTTTATAAATAATGACACGTTATCCCTAAAAGGTTCGCCATCCCTGTCGTACAGTAGGTATACACATATACATATTATATTAAAAGCAGTACACCTTTATGTCTAGAGCATACACAATCCTGATAGATTGTCGATCAGTAAGAAATCTTTCGATGGCCGCCAGAATTTTGCCGGCTTATACTGTACAGTCAGCAACAAAAGTAGCTAAAAAATTGAAATTTTTGATTTACTCTTAATAGCTGACCACATATATTTTAAATAATTGTAATAAAAAAAATCACCAAGCCAACCATGGAAATTTAAAAAGTAAAAAACATGTTAACATAATATGATTAACCACATTCTACGTAAAATACTGTAATCTAAATCTGTATAAATTCGTGACTCAATAATGAAAATTAAATTATAAATAAAATTTAATAATAAATTCCCTGATGATATAACGTAATTCCCATCTCGACTTGCTACACTTGAAAAACTATGAATGAGTCTTATTTCCGTGTGTAATCAGTAATTCCCTAAAATGTGACATCTAAAAAGCTCTTGAGAAAGTACTTATTGAAATGATAAATTAAATACGTTAAGTGTTTAAAATAGTCATGGGTATTTACTAAGTATCAAATACGCTGCAATCAATAGTTCTCTGTGCTTAGAATTATAGTCACTAATTTATAAATAATTATAAGGTTTTCCAGCAAACTTAACACTTCGATTATAATAATTTAAATGTTATAACTTATTGCTATAATGTAAGCCCAAGTTAGGAAAACCCAACATGTATATAATTGAATCTAAAATTGACAAATTAAAACAATATAATTTTGAGACGTTCACGCAGTAAGTTAACTTATGCCAGACTATATGAATCTTGCAGAGAAGAAAATATAATACGTAAGTCTTAGAAAGTGGCAAAAGAACACGACGCAACTCCGTGTCGTTTCATTGTGATTGGTTGACGAACCAACACGTGATTGACGCATTGGTCTCTCGACCAATCACAAGCATCAAAATTAAACGAAACCGACTTACGTGTCGCGCATTTTGTGATATTCTTCTTATTTCTTGAACATCCATAATTATAGCCAGAAAGGTTGGAATGGTAGGAGGGAGATTTAAAAAAATCATTTTTCCTAGTGTTTGTGAATGCTTTTTTATTAATGTATAAAAAAGTAAATGATAAAGTGTTTAAAAGAAATTACATTTTACGTTTTGACCAGTGGCAAGACTACAAACACCTTTCATACGTCATAGATAAACTCCCCAACCTTGTAGAGCAAAGAAAATTCACGGCGATAAATATTTTTTATACATGGATAAAAAAGTATTTGTCCTAAAAAAATATTATTAAAAAATAATAGATATGTAAATATTAATTGTAAACTTTTATGTGCAACAGGATATTTACAATTTAAATAATATCCAATAGTGTTTATCCGTTTCGGCCGGCCGGCGTAATAGTGGCGACTGGCGAGGGATATCTCTCATCAGTTGATACTCTATTGTACGCCAGTCCACTTACTATCAGGTGCAGTGGAATAATTTTGCCGTGGCCATATAGAAAATAAATAACCATGAACCACATTTCAAAGACAATAAACAAACAGGCTGCCGAATACCTATTACACCAGGACAATATTTTGGAAAACCCGAAACAGTCACTGGCTGAAACATACTAGTAGGCTAATGATTAATACAAAATGTCATCCTCTTTTGAGGTGAGGATGGTAATCACGTATGCTAAATGATCATTAACAATTTTTCCGTCCTGTAGTGGTGGCCAGCTAGGCTATAAAAGGAAAACTGAAATATTTATCTTCACATAAATTCATGTAGTTTTTACACAAAAATAATAATTGTTGTGTAATTATTTGCACAAAGTAGGTAAAAACAATTTGCTTTTAATAATAATAATAATATCAGCCCTGTATTATATACTTGCCTACTGCTGAGCACGGGCCTCCTCTACTACTGAGAGGGATTAGGTCTTAGTCCACCACGCTGACCTAGTGCGGATTGGTAGACTTCACACACCTTCGAAATTCCTATAGAGAACTTCTCAGATGTGCAGGTTTCCTCACGATGTTTTCCTTCACCGTTAAAGCGAACGATAAATTCACAAAGATTACACACATGATTTTAGAAAAGTCAGAGGTGTGTGCCCTTGGGATTTGAACCTGCGGACATTCGTCTTGGCAGTCCGTTCCACAACCAACTAGGCTATCGCCGCTGCAACGAACAAACAAATTTGCTTTTACCTAATTTCAAATTATTCAATTCTTTAATAGCCGATCTCGATATCTACTGATAGATTACAAACAGTTGATATGCTTACTTTTGGTGGTTATATGTATTTCTATAAACTGAGATGGATAACACATTATCCGTTTAAATATCTATGAAAGGGTCGAATATGATTACTGTCATAAATGCGTTTCGTTTTGCCTAAGATGAGTATAGAGCTTTTAATCATTGTTAATATAATCTATGCAGAATGTTGATTAAATTGCTTAACAATCGAATATATTAATAATAAAATAATTATGTATATAGTTAACAACATAAAAAGGACTGAATGACATTTTTAAAAACATAACTTTCCTAGTACACAGTGCAAAAATAAAACGCATCGGCGGGTGCATTCACTAAAGCTACGAGATCTTAAAACAGCACTAACAACGTAACTTCTGCTGTCGAATTATGATAGCAAACCTAACATAAATGTTAATAAGTTATTGAGACCCACCGTAGGAGACAAAAATTATTTTCATCTAAAGATATTAAAATTTGCACCCTCGGTATATAGACTCGAAGGCTGATTTCCCTCTGAAATTTTCTTCAATATTATAGGTCAATAAAATACCAAAACTATGTATACATAGATATTTTTATTTGAAAAATACTTCGTGTAGCTAACGAACTAATCACAATATGGCATTCTACATCCAAAAATCGATATACGTATGTATATAATATACAATTTTACAAAAAATCTCATACCGCGAACGATTCATAGCAGCACATTTCACCGACATACGCTAAAACTATTCATTACCGCGTACAATTATTATGAAATCTCTCGAACGTGTACAGTCACTCACATAAGTATCTGAAAAATTCTAAACTTCAAATCGGTTTTACACTTTTGTACTCTACACCAAAATTTGTTTCTTCACAAAAGTAAAACAAAAGGGATTTACTTTACACAAAAAAAAAATTAACTCAACGTGCATAGCCGAATTTAAGTTATGAATTTGTTCAGTTACTTTTGTGCCTGACTGTACCTCGAATTTAGAATTTCGACAGTTGCACATCAAATCACAATTTTATATTTACAACAAAGAAGGTCACATTAGTATACCTAGTACCTTCCACTCTAAATCAAAGTGTGCGATGAATTAAGATGCCTAAGGAAGGAAAATCTAATACTGAAATCTAGGTAGGGTTAGCGAAAACGAAATAGTTCAATAAAGACAGGTATTTAAAAAAAACAAACTCAAACAAAACATGTTAATGTAAAAAGTTGCCTAAATTGTAAAAAAAATACTTTAAATGCGTATAACCACTGGACCTAAACCATTCAAAATAAAGATAGCCAGAACAAAAAAGGCGAGTAAAAAATATAAGCCATTACTCGAATTAAATCCAGTGTAATATTCAATGAAATAGTTATTGTGATGTAAAATTAGTGACAAAAATATGGAGGTATGATGACTACGCTAAACTATAAATAAATCATAACAGTCACACAACAGGCAGACGTTATCTAGATTCTAGACGGAAGACTTTGTAAACCAACATTATACTACCATTTCAATTTTACACCAAAATTCATAATGTGCTGGAAAGCTGTTAATGATAAGAACTTGTATGTAGATGCTTGTAACTCCAAGCCTGAGATCTATAAAACTTCGAATTAAGGTATAGGAGCCTTATTCTGTCTACAGGAGTATGTAGAAATTCTTCTGAAGAATTATCAATGTCATTTTCCTCACTATGTTTTCCTTCACCGTTAAGTGAACGATATAATTGATAAATAATATTTTAAAGTACTATTTATACTGTTCAAAATTGATTATTTTGTATTAAAAAAAAGATATTATATATACATTAATTTCGGGCTGACTGTATATCCTGGAAATTTCTTAGCTCATTGTAGCTTGACAAGTACATGTCCTAGCTCAGCTCCATTGTAGACAAACACCCTAACATCGACATCGTCAAAATACTCGAGTAAAATTCATATTATATCTGAATATTGTCCTTTAGAAATAGAGTACCAGATTCATTTTGAATCTTTGCTTTTATCAAATATTCACGTTATATCAATTCTAACACAGAAAGAAATGTCAATGTCATTAAAAGTCAACTAGTTATAAGCGCCTTAATTTCGGTAGAAATGGTGTCAAGTAACAAGAGGCGCAATACGCGCACGTGACGTCATCGGGAATTAAACACCTGCGAAAGAAAGAGATGAAACGATAACCCTACCAAGCGCCCACACCTCATTGCAATATTTAAAACATTAATTACGGCTCATTTTTGACTAATTTCAATGCACTTTTCGCATAAGGATTACTACTATTTACATATAAAATAACATGCAAAATCGAAAATAGGATGGTGCTCTATACTATTAAGGTAACAATACGTGGTATCAGTATTTTATTAATCATGTTGTTTACTGTCGTATTTCGTCATTTCATTGTTTATTAACAATTAAAATGAATTCAATAAAATTTACCTCATAATTAGGTATACATACCGTGACATAAGTATGTAGAGTGGGCACATTGTTTAATTATTAGTAAATATTTAATCTTTCCTTATTTCCAGACTTTATATTGAAATTAGAGTTGAAAGACATTCAAGAGTAACCTAAACCTAAAAGGCAAAGTCGAGACATTTTCACAAAAGTTTCTTCTCTACCTTCGCCCATTTAGTAAACCAAAAAACTTGTTCGTTTCAGAAGATTCATATTATATCTTGAAAAAATATCTTAAAATAATTTGAAAATATTTACGTGATCAAAATAATTAACATGTTATTTGTAGTGTATTTTATGTCTTTTCAAAATAATCTACTACTCATTTTTGTATAGGAATAGGGGGGAAAAAATGTACGTGCGCCCAATTATTAGCCCAATTGTTAATTGTATCATACTTGCGTTTTTTATCTCTTTCTAAGTTTACAACAGCTAATATTTGTGTACAAATGGAGGATTTGCACTTTTTAGTACCTTTTATCTACATTGCGATTTTATAGTCGTTTTGAAACCGAAAATTTTAAATTTTATATCAATAATAAAGTTTAAAAAAAAATACCAATGTAATGAAATAAAAATATTTTTTTATAGACATTAAAATTTATGTTTACGAATAATAAATGAGAACTCGTGGTAATGCAACTAAATGTCACGTATTACTACGATCGGTGCCATTCATAACTATGAATTAATTGTCGCGACGTTACTATCATTATCAAACTCGAACGAGAGAAAAATATTATCAATTTTATTTTTATTATCAACAGTACAATTAATTTACTATTTTTTTGGTCCTACAAATTGTTCTAAGAAACCATATTTTGATCCCAAAACGACTATAAAACCACGATGTATGTTGCTAAGGTGATTGTGTAACAAGATCGCAGTTTACCGTATTGATGACATATCATAAGTGCAACTTTGTTCGCCTACGTGATAAATAAAGTATTTTATTTTTTTATTTTTTTTTTTACCAAGAAAACGTTATTGTAGGTCCTAAAAATTGTCATGATTAAAGGTATATAGTATCGTCATGCATTGGGTATTTATATAACTACAAAAAATCCATAACGTTAATTAAATATTTATTGCGTCTATTGGATATCCACTTTCAATACAGTCTTCATCTGCCTTCGACTCGCAAGTCACCACAATTGCGTCATCACATAGATTTAAATAAATAAAAAAAAATCGTATGCCTCATTTATTGGCAAGGTGAAAATAATGTTTCTCTCCATAAATAAAAATTCCAATGTCGGCGAAAAGCATTCACTTACGCTAAATATCATATATTTTTATTATATAAGTTGACTAATTAAATAACGGCCATTTTGAATTTACTGCACGCTGTCAGAACCGGAGAATGTCAATTGCACAATCCACGAGTTGAAGTCTCTATCGATTAGAATAAACAAACTAATGTCTAACTGCGAATCATTTGTGAGAATGAATCAATACAATAGGGTATTTGACTATATTTGAGTTTATGCGTTTTTGAATATGTAACGAAAAAAAAATAAATCCTGTGGAAACAGCATTAAAATTCTATAAGAAATGGGGCAGCAATTCAAATTTCGAATATTGCTACGTGCAGGAGATTTCGTCTCCTTTCTGTTTTTTTGTCACTCACCTTTACTACTTAATTTTAATGTCTTATAACTTGTGAATTTTTCTCCAGTTTTCAATGATTTCTTCTGTTTTAGAATTAATATGACGCCATATTTTATAAAAGTTATATAAAATAAGTCAAATACCCTATTGTCGATAATGCCAAGCTTATTTACTGTTTGGTCGATATTCACCGTCTCCCTAAGTCGGTTGGTGTTAAGTGAAATCGATCGTAGTTAAATATCGATGCATTATTACAACTATTTTACTATTGAATGTGACAACGTAGCAATACTTCTTCCCTGACCAATAACTATTACCGTCACTTTAACTTTGTGTTAACATGTTTGTTTTTTAATAAATAACCTAAATAATCTGCTACTGATTTCGGGTTAAATAGTAACCATTATTAAAATTGAAAATGAATACTTAAGCGTATTAAATATTTTAGTATATATTTTTAGAATTTTACGCTGGACATTCTAAAATTTCTCTAAACATAAAATCGTTAACTTCGAATGAAAATCCATTTCATTACTTATTGCAACTCACATGAAATGATAATTTTTAAATGTATAACTTTATTCTCTATGGTATATTCAACAATAAAAAAATGTTTTAAAAATAAATTCCGATCAAAAAGATTATAGCTATTGCCATTTTAAGCCGACGATAAATTGATGGACTACAAAAAAAGTCGATACATTCTCGTTATTTAATATTTTACTTTTTTTATATATGACAATATTCACAAGAACAGGTCCTGACAGCCCGCAATGGAAATAAAGAAGGCATTCAAAATCGTCGATATATATTTGTTTTATGGTAAATGAAAAACACATCTAAATATATGTTACAAATACAAATATCTATCATATCTTAAAATGATAAAACTTAAATATCTAAGTTCTCTAGGACTAATATGTACAACATTTTTCAATATATTTTTTTTCTATATAATATTATTTTCTTTATTAATATTGTGATTCTGCTTTTATTTAATTCTTTATACGTAGAATATATGAATTTCCTACATTTCACACTTTCACTTAGAAATTAAAAAGGCTACACAAAAAGCAATATCCGCGTATTGCTCGAATAATTATTTTTAACATTTATTGCAATATCGCCTTTATGCTTCAAGATATAAGTCTTATTCCACGAGCGAGGTTTACTTAAACGGAACTCATTTACGAATTCATTTATTTATCCAGAGTTACTCTTTGTTTTTTTGTCTCTAAGTAATATTAGACGTCTTTAGGATCAAAATTAAATTCCGAAGCTGAAAATTTAGAAATTCACTCAACTTTTAAAAGCGTTGATAAAACCAAACACCATGTATAAGGAACAAAGAAAATATCGACAAAGAGAACCGACGCCACCCTAAAAACAGCATTCTTTTACAATCTTTACAAAGGCAAGACAATATTAAAACTTTGGTCAAATCGAGCAGAGAAGTAGGTACTTGAAGACATGTTTTTCCAAAAAATAATACTTTGATTTTTAGAGTCGAAAAAACCCACATGAAAAATGATCTCATCGATGGCCGCTTTTCCAAAAAGGCATATTACGAGATACAGAAATTTGCTATTAATCAGAAATTCATTATGAATACTATAGTTTTATACATTGATTGTAATAAAATTGGTAGATTTCATTTTACATGAACTAACAATATAAATGTAAATGCAAATTAAAGTTAGTATCGTGTGGGAAAAATGTATCGTTACCTATTTTAAGACGCATAAGAACCAAAATGAATTGAAATTTGCATAATGGTCCGCAATTATCATAAAATTATACATCGCAAAATAATATTATTTAGTCGGTTAAAATAACCCGTTAATGAAAACCAGGTAAAACGCCTTTATTGTTTCAATATAATTTTAAAAGGAGTGTAAATTAAATTTGATTTAGGAACTTAATCTCAAAGTTAAATATATCAGAGGCGATATTTGTGGCATGTTATTTGCAATAATTTGGACATCGCGGCAGGATCATGGACTTCTCATAACCAAAACTTTCTAGATAGGGACTCTAACGCACAACTATGTCGTTGAAGCTCATGACAAATTTATCGGAGCGAGAGCCTTTTCCTGAAATGTCAATCCAGCTAATAAATATCTTCCCGTTTCCGAAGAACGAGAGGAATTTGTAGTCAGACTCTTCATAACTCAACAATAGAGCACATCAACCATTAGTCAAGATCTGCAGGTCTTGAAAAGTCGGCCCATGGTCTTCCTAGGCCCGTTGGCCCCTTTATCAAGGGCCTGGTATTGCCATTCCTACACCCTATTACGCCATTGCCCATACACGTAATATCGAAACGTAGGATCCTGTAACGTTTTTGAGAGACACGGCCAGGATACCAAAGTTTTCTTGCCCAAGTTATATAAATGGCCACAAAGTTATAAACATATTGGTCATCCACAATGATCCATCAACCCGCGCCTAAAGACTTTGGTTTGAAGATAGTAAAATAATCATCTATTGAACGCAAATGAAGTCACGCATACAAATATTTGATGTAAACGTGATCAATACAATAGTTAAATTACGGAATCCTCTACATCCACTAAGGGAATTATATTATGCATAAAGACAAAATTTCTGAACACTCCTACCTTCTTTGCACAATTTAATTCAGATCCTTGTAATAATCGATTAGACCATATCGATTAGGCACCTCGGCAATCTCTACTTCTATGGTAAAATTAAATATCGATAATACGAATGTCTTTAGGATGTATTTTGGGAAATAAGTATGAAAAACATAGAAGACAATGATAAATAAAAATTGATTTATTCGTATTTGTCTTAGCAATTATGTAAAACGCCGAGATGCGAACTAATCGATATGTTAATTGAAAATGCAAAAATCAAGAAGACCATATCGATGTAATCCTATAATAAAGTTACTAAAAAAAATTGAAGTCAAGGCATTGCAGCCAAAAGGAAGAACACCATAAAAGTACGGCTTTCGATCTCCGATGGGTATATTATTTAAATAATGTAATTTCCTTTCACACGCGTATGTACAAAGCCCATCACACGCCCGAAACATTCTCTGTACAAAAATAAACCGCGACACTCAAATATATACTCAATAATTATATACATTGACCCTTAATTCAATCGTCTTGGTGTTACCAATTTATTCATATTTTATATAAAAACTAGAGTATAAAAATTTTACGATCGCATACAGCGCATCGTTATGTAAATAAATGAAAACGATTATGATGTTGCTACTCGTATGGATAAACCATAGGATCGGATATGGCAATATTTTTATCTATTTTCTACTATATCGATGGTAAATGTAAAATCTCCTATGTCTAATCTTGTATCTAGATTCTGATTCTTGCAGTGTAAACTGTTCCCCGAAGGATATTGTAGCCAATGTAATTATGTACTTTATAACTGTTACAAAATAAATAATAGTTTCCGATGTTTGTAATGACCTTTCTGTTACATTTATCGTTATAACGCGCAGTGCCATAATACTCGTAAGAGGCTTTCGAGAAATATTCCTCCAATCGCTAGATATATCTAAAACGACACCCAATGTGACGTTAAACACTACGTCGTCTATTAACGAACGACCGTGTTATTCGCTTGTGATTGGTCGAAAGATCCAACGTGTGAGTCACATGATCTGATGACTCTTTTTTAATGCATTGAATGATGAAACAGACAAACGGATAAACAGTAGCAACTCCATCCAGAACTTTGATTACAATTGAATTACTCGATGGGGGTCATCAAATAAAAAAATTTGACCAAAATGTAGCAATAAACACTTCTGCGTCAAAATTATGTAAAAAAATATTTAATCAAATTCACTGAAAACTGGCTACAATGCACCTGTTGTCTAGCAAATTAAATCCCAAAAATAAATTCGATCAGTCTAGAGTTTAGATTCTAGACGGAAAGAGAGATAAACAAAAACATCACCATTTCCACCCTATAGTTCATCCGCACGAATGCCACCGTAAACCGCGTCACGCAAACTTATAATTACTCCACAATATAGGCACTAATGAACAATGTCGTGTGCCGTTTTCAAGCGTCCGTAACTACATTCTACTTAGATAGTAGGCGAGGGGTTTTAGTCCTACTTATTTTGTTTTCAACTGCGTGCCGCGTGGGTTCGTGACCTGTGATATTGAATTTTGGACCTTATAAGTTGTGGCCATGGGCTGGTTAAAGATTTATATCGCTGGTGTTATATTTCTCTTTTGTACAGACGGATCAGTAAGCGCTAGTAAATACTTCCGAATGCATAAGGAGACGAATTTAGTGTTCCATTTCATCTAATTAAATTCGATTTTATATGGAAAACGTGAGATCGATGGATTTTAAAATAATGTACGATTTACTAATAAATGCACTACACTTTACGTATAATAGGGTCGATAAAATATAATATCAATATCGACACAGGCCCACACGACACGCCCATAAGGCGTAGACTGCAAACTTCGCAAATCGTTTTCATTAACTATAAACAAAAATTTCTAAAGTATGCAGACTTCACCTTAACTGAATCCGCAAT
Source organism: Manduca sexta (assembly GCF_014839805.1). NCBI lineage: Eukaryota > Metazoa > Arthropoda > Insecta > Lepidoptera > Sphingidae > Manduca > Manduca sexta. The sequence goes on from NC_051123.1 coordinate 13,009,278, forward strand.
ATCCAACTCGATACTCTAAATCTATATCAGATTACACACCTTTCTACTTTCACACTCCCATATTAATTGTAGATCTTTTGAATAAATAAAAAGCTGCCACATCAAACATATAGTTTGATTTTAAAATATCTTCTTACCGTCTTCGATAATGTTTTCAGCGTATGTTTAAGTGCATCTCTATGTAAAAGTATCGATAAATTATTATAAAGTTAGTCGATAAATAAAAAGAATTTGTTATGTTATTATGAAATGCAATATAACGTTACTATAGAGTTTGCACTCAAACATTTCTTTTAAATACAA